>NC_090648.1:452472468-452717468 GCF_040937935.1 Hyperolius riggenbachi | reverse complement strand
GCTTTTCAATGAGCCTTGGCACTGTAGCAAGGGCTTATGGGAGCTCAGACTGAGCAGGAGGAGGAGGAGGAGGTTACTAGCCAGAGATTTCAGAGGCAGAGGGGAGGAGGGAAGAGGAGAAGGGACTGAATTTGTCACATTACACACAGGCAGGCTGAGGCCTGTGACAAACAGAACATGGCTGCCCTCACTGTATCACAGGAATAAATAATCAAAAAATGTTGAAGCTGTTTGCAGCTAGATTTGCTGTGTAATCTAAACTTTAGATAAGATATATAGACAAGTTCGGATCAGTGAATAATGGCGCACAGCGTCTATGCATAAAAATGGCGCCACATTAAAAAGATACGCATATCGCTATTTATCGTTAGTACTGCATAATAATGGCGCAGAGAGGAAAAAGAAGAAAAACAGCACACACTAACGTTATTTATCAATAGTGGCACACACTAACGTTATTTATCAATAGTGCTGTTCATTTGCCAAACAGCAGACGTTATTGCCCACAGTAACGTTATTTATCAATAGCGCCCTACATAAGCCAAACTGCAGACGGTATTTAACTGCAAAACGGTGAATGGATTTAATGTAACACTGGCAAGGTTATGGTTAGGCACCACTGGGGGGCTGGTTAGCGTTAGGCACCACCAGGGGGTGGTTAGGGTTAGGCACCACCAGGGGGGTGGTTAGGGTTAGGCACCACCAGGGGGGGGTTTAGGGATAGGTACAGAGAGGGTTCTGTGTGTTAACGCTGGGAGTTGGTTAGGATTAGGCACCACCAGGGGGGTCTTAGGGTTAGGCACCACCGGGGGGGTCTTAGGGTTAGGCACCAACCGGAGGGGTCTTAGAGTTAGGCACCACCAGGGGGTGTCTTAGGGTTCGGCACCACCAGAGGGTGGTTAGGGTTAGGCACCACCAGGGGGGTGATAGGGTTAGGCACCACCAGGGAGGTGGTTAGGGTTAGGCACCACCAGGGGGGGTTTAGGGATTAGGGATAGGTACAGAGAGGGTTCTGTGTGTTAACGCTAAATAATGATAAGGCTTTACCGTTAAATAACAATAAGGCTTTACTGTTAAATAACAATAAGGCTTTAACGTTAAATAGCGATAAGCGATAAACGGATTAGCGGCAACACCGTGCGCCATTATTCGCAGGCGCCATTTTCAGATGGATCCAGAAAAGTTACTTGTTATAGTTCGTTTTTCATCTCGGATCCGCTTTAAGCAATACCAGTTGCCTGGCTATCCTGCTGATCCTCTGCCTCAAATACTTTTTGCCATAGCCACTGAACAAGCATGCAGTATATTTGGTGTTTCTGACATTACTGTCAGATCTGAAATGCTTAGCTGCATACTTGTTTCTGGTGTTAAGGTGGCCATACACTTAGAAATTTGCAACTATTTTCTTTTCTAGAAAAAAAACAAAAAATCATCAGATAAATTCTGTCAGATGCCTGTCAAGTCGAATCTGACAGAAATCTATCTGATGTGTGCCACACACTAGGAACAGATTACCAATAGATTTCAGAATGAAATCTATTGGAAATCGATTTAAATGCCTAATTGGACCATTAGATCCAATGCATCTCTATAGACCATCTATCTGCATCTGCTGCCAGCAGCAGATCGACCTAGATTTTCCATCCTGTCAGATAGAAATCAATCAACCGCAAATCGAACGATAGATTTGATAGAATCGATGATCGATCAATTCCATCAGATCGATCGATGGCTGAAATCGACCAGTGTATGGGCCCCTTTATTCAGAGGCTACTGCAGCCAAATAGACCAGCAGGGCTGCCAGTCAACTGGTATTGCTTAGGCTCTATTTCCACTAGGATATTACATTTCACATACGGTTTTCCCCTATATTAATTTTCACGTGGTTATGCAAATTTTATTGCATATCTTCATATACGTCTAACAATCATTAGATGGAAAACTGATGCGGGTGCAGAAATCTTCAGCATGCAATCCATAATTTTTTACATCGTGTCACTTACGAAAATTCGCATTCAATGGAAACAACTCCATTGACATGCATTGGTTCAGGGTTGATGTGGAAATTCGCAATACGAATTCGGATGTAGTGGAAACGGAGCCTTAAAGGGAAATAAATATGGCTACCTCCATATACTTCTCACTTCAGGTTCCCTTAGAGAAGGCATTTGCAATTATTCAGCTTTATGTGAGTGAGAGTAAAATCCCATGATGCATCACATCTGCTCAATCAGGTAACCTAAAAGCTGGATAACTGCAAATGTGCATTTTCTGTTTTAACCTCCCTGGCGGTAACCCCAAGTCTGACTCGGCGTAGCTGCCGGGAGGTCTATGCAGAGCCTGCAGCTAGTGATGGGCGAACACCTGGATGTTCGGGTTCGGGAAAGTTCGCCGAACATGGCCGAGATGTTCGGCATGTTCGGGCCGAACCCCGAACTTTCCGAACATCCAGCTTTTGGGGGCCCTATGGGGTCGCAGGCATAAGGGGGGAGCATGCCCCGATCGCGGGGGGGGTCGGAAATTCCCCCCACCCCCTCCGCTAGCGCTCCCCCCTCTGCCCGCTTCCCCATAACAAAGTTTCAAGAAGTACTTGCTGTGTCCGGTGGTAGTGTGGGTGGCTGGCAGTGGGCGGCACTATGCAGTGACTGAATGAGGAGGAGGAGTCCGGAGAGTGACGCGTTGAGGGAGGCCGGGCAGCGGGCGGTTCACCGCCCGCTGCCCGGCCTCCCTCAACGCGTCACTCTCCGGACTCCTCCTCCTCATTCAGTCACTGCATAGTGCCGCCCACTGCCAGCCACCCACACTACCACCGGACACAGCAGGTACTTCTTGAAACTTTGTTATGGGGAAGCGGGCAGAGGGGGGAGCGCTAGCGGAGGGGGTGGGGGGAATTTCCGACCCCCCCCGCGATCGGGGCATGCTCCCCCCTTATGCCTGCGACCCCATAGGGGGGCCGTATTCGGCCGAACAGGGCCCTGTTCGGCCGAACAGGGGCCCTGTTCGGCCCTGTTCGGCGGCCATTAGAAGTTCGGGGCGAACCCGAACTTAAAAGGCCGAACACCATCAGGTGTTCGGCCGAACGCGAACATCACCCGAACAGGGTGATGTTTTTGCAGAACCCGAACAGTGGCGAACACTGTTCGCCCAACACTACCTGCAGCGCAGTTGGCATTTCAACTCGCCTCCCCAGGATCCAGATGCTGGCAGCCATTCTTCTTCTGGTCCTCGAAGGTTCTGGATTCCTCGGGTGAGATCGCCGCTTGTCGTCATGATGACAGATGGCAATCTCACTATAGGGGTACAGCGCCACCTGGAGGACGGAGGGAGAATTGCAGTGCTGGATCCCACACACCCGATACTATCACGTGCCCATCTCTGTAAGCCTCCTGTGCATGCGTTGTTCTGACCTGAACTGAACGACTGGTGCAAGATAGTGTCGGGTGTGCAGACAGGCCGCGCAGGTGCAATAGCTCAAGACTTCAGCCAAAGTCACCAGCTTAACAAAGCCACCAGCGGGACCACGGAGGAGATCTGGAGGACGCCGAGGGACCTTGCGGGCTGGAGGAAGTGTGAAGTCTGAGCCATGTTTAACATCACACTTACATTACATTACTGCTGCTTTATCAGCTCCCACGCAGTGAAATGATGACCTATGAATTAATAATCCCTATCTTATCAGGAGTGTTTGCACAGGCACACAGAAGATATGGCCAGGAGCGTAACTAGAAATCACTGGGCCCCCCTGGAAACTTTAGGTGGGGTCCCCCTACCTTCCACCCCAGGTATAGGTGCTCCCAGTACAGCTAGCCAGGTATAGGTGCTCCCAGTATAGATAGCCAGGTATAGGTGCCCACCCCCAGTATAGCTAGGTATAGGTGCCCTCACTATAGCTAGGTATAGGTTCCCCCAGTATAGCCAGGTATAGGTGTCATCGGTATAGCTAGTTATAGGTACCCCCAGTATAGCCAGGCATGTGTGCCCCTAGTATAACCAGGCATAGGTGCCCCAGTATAGCCAGGCATAGGTGCCCCAGTATAGCCAGGCATAGGTGCCCCCAGTATAGCCAGGCATGGGTGCCCCCAGTATAGCCAGGCATGGGTGCCCCCAGTATAGCCAGGCATGGGTGCCCCCAGTACAGCCAGGCATGGGTGCCCCCAGTACAGCCAGGCATGGGTTCCCCCAGTATAGCCAGACATGGGTGCCCTCAGTATAGCCAGGGGCCTTGGGGTGCAGCGCATGAGGGGGGAGCAATGCCTAAACACAGCGGCAGGGAGGGGGGGCCAACTCCCCCCCCCCTTTCACCTCGGGAACCCCCGTCAGCGCTCTCCCTTCAGCATTATTAATGGCCAGCACATGCAGACATACCTCTTTGTGTTCCACACACCAGAGGTCTGATCTCTGTATCAGCACCTGACGCTACTTCCTGATAAACAGGAAGTAGTGCCGTCGGGCGGTGACACAGAGAAGAACCTACGGCATGTGGAACGCAGAAGTAAGTTCGTGTTCCCTTTTCCATGCCGCAGCTGCTGCCCATTAATGCTGAGGGGAGAGCGCTGATGGAGGAGCCCAAGGTGAGGGTAGGGGGGCATTGCTCCCCCGCGGCTGCATCCCTTGCAGCCCCTTTTGTTACGCTACTTGGTATTGCCCTTTAATTAGTTTTGAGTGGAGCTACAGCTCTACTGCACTAATATAAAGCACAGGTTTGTTGACACTTACAATAAAAAAAAATAGAAAAGCAACACAGCCCAGCTCTACATAGGATTGGTACTATATGCACATTTGTTTATCTCCTCATGCCACGTCACATCAGGTGAAACAGAGCTTACTTACCTGAGATCTGTCTATACGATAAAACTGGTCAGCAGAGGTAGCTGTGTGAGAAAACGGTGCACATGTCAGCAGGGATGGTCCTTGTACATATTTAACTTTACTTTCTTATCATTAGATGAATCAGTCTGTCATCTCTAAACAAATAATTCAGCAAAAAAAAAAAAAATGTTTCTACCCAGAACATATGGAGAAGAATGTGATTACAGTCCCTATCTTTTTTTTTTTTTTTTGGTTCAGTGTCTCTTTAACCCCCTTGCCGTTCCAATTCCTGCGGCAAGGGGGCAGCGCAGCACTTTTAAAAATTTTTTTTTTTTTAAATCATGTGGCTCGCTACATGATACCCGCTGAGCAGCGGCATCCCCCCACCAACTCCGATCACCTCCGGCGATCAGAGTAAGCAGGAAATCCCGTTCAGAAAGGGGTTTCCTGCTGGGCTTCCCCGGTCGCCATGGCGATGGGGCGGGATGACGTCACCAGCGTCATGGACGTCAGAGGGAATCCCGATCCACCCCTCAGCGCTGCCTGGCACTGATTGGCCAGGCTGCGCAAGGGGTCTGGAGGGGGGGGGGGGGGCGGTGCGGCGGGTATCGGCGATCGTATGTTACAAACAGCTAGCAAAGTGTTAGCTGCATGTTAAAAAAAATAAATTATGCAAATCGGCCCAGCGGGGCTTGAGAAATCCTCCTGCGCAGGTTACCCCAAGCTGAGCTCGGGATAACCGGGCAAGGAGGAGGTTAAGTAACGTGAGGGACAGGTGAGATGCTACTTTGCCCAAGACTCCGCAGGGGCGTACGTATTGTACAACTTAGAGGGAGATGTAATTCGGGGTTAGGGAATCACCATATCCCCAAATGAATCTTATGCGGGATGCGCATCATAGCACTAGTGCTATCACGGCGCCCAGCCTCGGCGCCGTGCACCGAAATAACCAGCTTTGTCCACAGGGGCCTTGGGGAGCACAGTTAGAGTGACACTGAAGTGAAAAAAAAAACTATGATATGAACATGATATAATGAATTGTATCAGTAGTACGGATAATTGATAGAACATTAGTAGCAAAGAAAAGTGTCTCATTCTTATTTTCATTTACAGCAAAGTCCCCAGTACATGTTCTTGCTGGTTGATTGAGCAACCGGCCAAAACAGCACAAGCCTCCCCCCTGAAATACTTACCGAGGCACCAGCGATGTTTGGCAGTCTCCCTCTATCTCCCCGCAGGCTCTGACCAGCTTTCCGGCTTCCCCAATGCACAGAAGTCGGTAGTGTCAGCTGACCCGCATCGGGGTCATGTGACACTCCGGCTTCCATACACAGATGCCAGAAGCCGCTCAGAGCCCACAGGGAGATAGAGGGAGACTGCCAGACATCGCTGGAGCCTCGGTTAGTATTTAAAAGCCTGCCAGCACCCTCAGAAGGCCCCCAAAAGAGGTCCCCGTTATCCCTCGGGCATGCTGGTTAGTTGAAACTTCAAACAAGACTACAAACAACCAGGTGGACCGCCTGCAGCCACCATGACTCCCCCCACCCATAACAAATGTGGACACAACAATGCAAGCTCATCAGATTTTTGTTTTTCTGTAGAAATTGTTCAGTTTAGAAGCATCATATTCACCCAGTAAACTTACCATCTAGGAAGCACCATCGAGGGTTAAGCCTCTGTGCAGACAGCAAGCGTGGCAATGGACTGTCCTCCTGCACAACACCACAAGGCATAAACTTTAGTACAGTTAGCAATCCTCTGCTATACACAATGCAAGGGTGTGGCCATTTTGTTCACATGTAGGGCTTAAATGAGGTGGATTACCATAAACAACAAAAATGAAAATAGATTCTGTACAGCTCTATGTTAGGGCATAAAATGACAAGTAACCAAACTGTCAAACTCAGGTAAACTAGTTAACCTGAGCCAAAGCAGAGGGTGCACATAGTTTCCTGGCACCTTAGACTTTGCCCTCCATGAACCTACAAACCCCCACCAAAATGCACCGCAAGTATGCTGGCTGTCCCACCTGTCACTTCTTCCTTACTTCCCTGGCCAGTCATAGGTAGCTACAGGTGCCCCTTAATATTGCAGGTACTTCTGGCTACTTAATACTAAGTAGCTAGAGGTGGCCCTGACTGAAGGTAGATCTCGTTAGTCGAATTCCGAGAGCAGGGTGAGTAACCTCTGATTTACACTCTCATCAGGACTCTGCATAGGGAAGGAGGGAGGGAGGCACTTGGGGAGGGAAGTGAGCCGCCTTTCCATCATCAGGCGCCTGTAAGCACGTGCCTACAGTGCCTTATGGTACATCCAGCCCTGCATGTTGTGCAACTCACACTATGTAGCTAACATGTGCGTTGCTTCTATAATGTGCATTGAGCAAGTAGCACATTACCTACATAGCACATTGCCTGCATAGTTGCGCTATGTTACTAATAACAAATGCCATGTGCTCATTGTGCACAGCAATTTTACCGACAGTTGGTGAATCAACCCCATTGTCGGACATTAACCAGTTCAGCCTTTAGTCGTTTTCACTTTATGCATCCGAGCAATGTTCACCTCCCATTCATTAGCCTATAACTTTATCACTACTTATCACAATGAACTGATCTATATCTTGTTTTTTCCGCCACCAATTAGGCTTTCTTTGGGGGGTACATTTTGCTAAGAGCTACCTTACTGTAAATTCATTTTAACAGTAAGAATAAGAAAAAAAAAAATGAAAAGCTTCATTATTTGTCAGTTTTCGGCCATTATAGTTTTAAAATAAAACATGCCTCCACAATTAAAACCCACGTATTGTATTTGCCCATATGTCCCGGTTATTTCACCATTTAAATTATGTCCCTATCACAATGTATGGCGACAATATTTTATTTGGAAATAAAAGAGCATTTTTCCCGTTTTGCATCCATCACTATTTACAAGCTTATAAAAAAAAAAGTAGAGAGAAATATTTCATCTTTACATAGATATTTAAAAAGTTTAGACCCTTAGGTAAATATTTATGTGTTGTTTTTTTTTTATAGTAATGTTTTTGTTTTTTTTATTAAACATTTTATGTGGGCATTTTTGGGAGGGTGGGATATAAATAGTGTTTTATTTGGGGAAATATTTGTGTATTGTAATGTTTTTTTACTTTTACTTGTAGTTTTACTTTTTGGCCACAAGATGGCAATCTTGAGTTTGTTTACATGACGTCACTCTAAGCGTACAATGTACGCTTAGAGTGACATAGCTTCAGAAAAAGCGTAGCTTCAGAGAGAAGCTGTCGCTTTTTCAGCGGGGGAGAGGAATCAGTGATCGGGCACCATAGCCCAATACATTGATTCCTGGGCTACCCGAATCCGCAGCCGGGAGTGCGCGAACACGCACGAGCACGCGCACGTGGCCTCCTGGACGTAGGTACATACGTCCTGGAGGCATAAATGGTTAAGGTACAGTCTGAGAGTTAGAAGCTGCCTTTGTTGCGGGCTGCCCAATTCAGTCAGTGAGACAGTGAATGGCATCAAATGGCAGTACAACATATGGAGTCCTTAGTGACGAGTATTGTTAAGTGTTTTCTTGAAAGAAAATGTCTGCTCTATATAAATAGATGCATTATAATTATAGTAACTCAATGGCACAAAATGCCTGCACTTATGCTGCCAAAAATCAGACTGGCACCTCTCCAGTTCCTACTGAACTCTGCTGCCCGCCTCATCCACCTCTGCCCCCGGCTCCTTTGATGCAGCCCCTCTTTGCTGATCTCTCCACTGGCTACCTATTACCCAAAGGATCCTGTTTAAACTCCTCACCCTATGATTCAAAGCTGTACATAAGCTGTGACCGCCATACATTTCCTCATTAATCTCCAGATACCATCCCACCCAGAACCTTTGCTTCTCCCAGGAGACCCTTTTGTCCTCTAGCTCCTCTCACTCCTGCATCCAGGACTTCTCACGAGAATCACCTCTCCATTGAAATGCTCTCCCCCAGCCTATCCATCATGCCTGGCAACCTTCAAACGAGCCTATAATTTGCTATAGGTAGCATTAGAGATTCACTGCCTCATCCGCTAACCCCCATGTCTCCTTCCAACCCACTACCCCCCAGATTGTAAGTTTGCAAGGGCAGGGACCTCCTCCTAGTGTTTCTTCTGCTGTAATTTATCACATGAATATATATCAGTATTGGTGATGTCTCAAACCACACATCAACTATGTAATTATTTGTATTGCTGTATGTTCTAAGTTTTGAAGGTCTCATGTATCTATGCTTCCCACTTTGTACTATATACAGATGTTATCCCTGTATAAATAATAAATCAATAGATTTAACAGCACCAACCAAGTAACAAAATAGGGGCCACAGTGAATGAAGCTGTATCCTGCATAATTAACTCTAACTATATGGTTTATGGCAAATGGATGCAGAATTAAAACTGACAGCATGTTTTCCCTCAATATCAGCAATGACACACAAAGTATGCACGACTTCAGCTAGTGACAAGCGTAATCTGTCATATCTGACATACCTGGCAGTGATCTCTGTAGGGTGTCACAGAATGAAGATCCTAATGAAGAACAAATGTCAATTTGACATTAAAGTGGGATAAAACTCTGACATAACATTCAATAAAAATGTGTTTTCCTACTTTACCCAGACAGTTACCGTATTTGTTTTTATGCACAAGTAATATTGTCTGCTTACAAATTGCAAGGTCCCAAAGTACAGTTTATCTGCTCTGAAAGCTGCCATTGTATTTTATTGCATAGCTGCTGAATTTATATATTAAAAACTATCTAGTGATCACTTCTCAGCTACACACGTATTACAAGCAGAGAGAGATAATTTTCGGTGCTTTGCTAATGTTTACCAAATGTATCTAAAAAGGAATGTAAACAAAAGATAATGTTATCACTGAAGCAAGAAGCTTTCCACTGAAAAAGCAAGTGCTTTGTTTAACTGAATGCTGTTCTGCTCCAAAAATCTGTTTGTGTTAGTAGATTTTATGGTGTTATTAATATCTTAGAGCAAATAAGAAATGATGAGTTTCACACCATTCTAAAGGTGGCCATACACTGGTCGATTTGCCATCAGATCGACCAACAGATAGATCCCTCTCTGATTGAATCTGATCAGAGAGGGATCGTATGGCTGCCTTTACTGCAAACAGATTGTGAATTGATTTCAGCATGAAATCGATTCACCATCTGTGAAGCTGCCGCTGTCGCCGCCCTGCACCACCCCCCTCCCCCCCCCCCCGCATACATTACCTGATCCGGTCGACGCGACTCCCCCGGTCTCCGCTGTCTTCTTCTCCACGCTGGGCTCCGAGTCCGGCAGGCTTCACTGAACTTCCTGTCCGGGGGAAGTTTAAACAGTAGAGGCGCTCTACTGCCGGGACAGGAAGTACAGTGAAGCCTGCCGGACTCGGAGCCAAGCGCGGAGAAGAAGACAGCGGAGACCGGGGGAGTCGCGCCGGCTGGAACATATGTCTTATCGATTTTTCCCAATGATTCCCAGCAGATTCGATCACTGCTACAAATCGAGGCCCCACTGTGCTTGATTGATAATGAGTTTGATGTTTTTCCCCAAAAATCAGTCAAAGCGGTCGATCGCCCCAGATGGGAGATATCAACTGAGGGTTGGGAGCTGCGGTAGAGTAACAGCCCATAGCAGTGCACTGCCAATGCACAGTGCAATGCTGCAATTTGAAAGATTTTTAATAGATTTCATACTGAAATCTTTAAAACATACATACCTAGTGTGAGGCAGGATTCAATGCATCTCTGATCAGATTTAATCTGAGAGGGATCGACCTTCTGGCCACATGTGATGCACCCTATGGGCTCGATTCACAAAGCGGTGCTAACCCAGTTAGAGACTTTAGGCGTGATAACCATTGCACCACGCTGGTGAAAAGCCAGTTTAGGTGTGATAAGTTTAGGTGTGATAAGTTTAGGTGTGATAAGTTTAGGCATGCTAAGTTTAGATAAGTGTAGATAGCGTGCAAAGTCCCGCACGCAAAGCAGCGCCATTAAACTCTATGCGAAGTGCACCAGACTTTGCTAGCGCAAAACTTTTGATCAGCTGTGCACTGCGGTGCTAACCCAGTGGGTGCTTAAACTTATCATGCCTAAACTTATCACACCTAAACTTATCATGCCTAAACTTATCACACCTAAACTTATCACACCTAAACTTATCATGCCTAAACTGAGTTTAGGCGTGATAAAGGGCTTTTCACCAGCGTGCTAACTGTTAGCACCGCTTTGTGAATCAGGCCCTATAAGTTTATGGGCACCTTACTGTTCATGGCTTCAGTTTTCCCTCACTAATCTGCTCTCCTTGTCCAACCATTACAAGGCTGGTGCCCACTAATCCTGCCACCAACATCACATGACAAGATTTAGTGACAATTGACCAATCGGAATAGCTTAGTGAGGGAGTCAGGAATCTAGCACACTTCACAAACACCAGTGGCGTAGCTAAGAGACTGTGGGCCCTAGTGCAAGTTTTACATTAGGCCCCCAAGCACTCTATGCATAACAATTGATACAGCGCACCAAAACCTGTTAATGGCAACCACAGTGTCAGAGGTGCAAGAAGGGGATGGGAAACTGTTTGTTAATGATTACTACTATTTAAAGCATCTATAGAAGTGATTATTACCAGCACAGGGCCACTAGAGAGCTAAAACTGTGCTTGAGGGAGGGCCCCTCGGGGCCCCTTTGACCCAAGGGTCCCGATGCGGTCGCTACCTCTGCATCCCCTATTGCTAGGCCACTGAGAAACACCTCATCAAAGGTTTCCAAGAGCAGCTGTTGCTACACGTTCACAGAGACGGGCACCACCAGTCACAAAACTTAGCTCTTTATTTGAAAATCATTAAAATGACATTCAGTTAAAAATTGGCTGCGGCCAATTTAACTGAATGTAACTTTAATGATTTTCAAATAAAGAGCTAAGTTTTATCACTGGTGGTTCCCATAGATACTAGTGGAATCTACCTCTGTGGACTTGCAAGGCAACTGGCCACTTGGTAATGTGGCTTTAGGCATTAGAACACAGGAGAGCCTTTGTTCATGTGCGCTCCCTCACACAGTCTGTTGCTACAAGTTCTACTTACAAGTAGTTGTCTCTTCAGATAACATAATTTATTATTATATACTCCGTATACATATTGCTCATGTCTAGCACACAGTCACTTTAAAGTGATCCTGAAAGAGAAAAAGTGCCCCGGGGATTACTTACCTCGGGAGGGGGAATCCTCTGGATCCTAAAGAGGCTCACCCCATCCTCCTTAGTAGAGGGGATACAGTTCTGGCACCCCTGAAAGTCTTCTTGTCAGCGCTTGCCACCACTGCGCGCATTCGCACTAGCAACTTTCCCTTGGACTCTGGCGGAAATAGCCCTGCCAGGTGCAGTTCTGCGGAATGTTCGTTACTGAGAGTACTATGCAGAGAGAGAGATATTGCTTGACATTTGGAAACGACCATTATCTCCCACAATGCAACAAGGTTGACAGACAGGAAACTGCCAGGGCCGTGGCCTTGATATCACACTTTGGGAGAGGTTTCAATACAATATCAGCCCCGCAGACCATTCCCGATGATCTATATGAGAAAAAGTAACGATTTCTCAAGGGAAAGGGGGTATCGGCCAATAATTGGAATGGAGTTCAATCCTGGGTTAAAGTTTCTCTTTAAGTTGTGGCAAATTTCTTTTGGGAGTCATAGACCACATAACAAAGAAAAATCCTACTACTGCTTCACCAAGTAGGTATCATTGAATAGATAGATGTGGCTCACCTCCTGTAGGCGGTCAATATACATGCGGCAAGTCTCCAGGTCACAGTCTCCTCGTACCACAATAATTCCAAGAGGAATAGCTGAGGGAGGAAAGAATAATGTTACCGATATACAGAAGTATCAGCAGGCGATAACACAACTCAGAAGAACAAGGCCCCCTTCAGCAGAAGTCCATGCATATATGTACACAGTGTGTGCCTGTCATAGGGGCCCAGCCAGGCCTGGCATTACCTTACAGGAGCCTATAGGCACAAATGTCCTGGCACCTTAGACTTTGCCCTCCATGAGCCTACAGCCCCACCAAACTGCACTGCAATGTGTTGGCCGGCCAGGCTGTCACTTCTCCCTTACTTCTCTAGCATTAGATAGCCAGAGATACCCTTAATATTAAGTAGCTAGAATTGCCCCCAAGTATTAGGCAGTGAGAGACAGAGGTGCCCCTGACTGAAGGGAGATCTAATCAGTGGGATGCCAAGAGCTTGGCGAGTAACCTCTCAGTTACACTCTCATCAAGGAAGGAGGGAGAGAGTCACTCTGGGAGTGAGCCGCCTTTCCATCATCAGCCGCCTGTAGGCACGTGCCTACAGTGCTTTATGGTAAATCCGGCCCCGGGCCCAGCAGTGCAAAGGTCCTGTGAACCCTACAACACAGCCAATAGGTGCATGCCTATATTACAACAGGGGGTCTATTAATAATAATCTGAACATTTATATAGCGCTTTTCTCCAGTCGTACTCAAAGCGCTCAAGCCACTGGGACGCGCTCAGGAGGCCACCCTGCAGTGTTAGGGAGTCTTGCCTTGAACTCCTTACTGAATAGGTACTGACCCTAGCCAGGATTTGAACCCTGGTCTCCCATGTCAATAGTACACTATTCAGCCACTGAATATTAGAGCAATGAAGGCTTCCCATGCACACAGGAGAAAGATTTCTGACAGGTATGGATGGGTAGCTCTTTACTTTTCACCTATTCTGGCCAGGTAAAGTCCTTTATCTTTATAGCTACAGTAAAACCATATGTACCTGGCAGCATACAGATTAACATGAAACTCAAAATCTCAATCTCAAAATATTACCAAAATCACAGTTTCAGAGTACCATGCAAGGCTGTTTCTAGGCATAGGCCTTCGAAGCATCTGACTTGAGTGACACCTAGTGGTCAGCACACCCTTTTATTTTGAACTTGCTGTTACCGGTATACTGAGGAGGAATCCAGCAGGAGAAAGTGAGAACTCCCTTTAAATATCCTGTCGTTATCGTTATTTAAAAGCCTAATAAAAACATTTTTACGTAAAATAATTGAAATAATAGGTTATATGATATGAGGGTAGTTTTTCCAATAGAGATACCTAAAAAAAAAAACCTGAGAGACATTCTAAACCATTCTCACTCTGGGAAATGAAACCATATTTATTACAGGCCCACTCTGCCTTTCTCTCCATTGGTTACCAATTACCCAAAGGTTTCAGTTTAAACGTATCACGCTATCATACAAAGCTCTACACTAGCCGTCACCTCCATACATTTTCTCATTAATCTCCAGATACTTCCCCACCCGGAACCTTCGCTCCTCCCAGGAGACCCTTTTCTCCCTCTAGCTTGGTCTCCTTCTCTCACTCTCGCATCCAGGACTTCTCATCCAGGACCCCTCTCCTTTGGAACTCTCTCCCACAGCCTGTCCGTCAATCGTACTCTGAAAACACACCTTTTCAGACAAGCCTATAAGATGCTATAGGTAGCATTGGAAGCTCACTGCCTCATCCACAAACCCCTGTGTGTCATTACCTATTGTTTCCACCCCACTACCCTCTAGATTGTAAGCTCTCAAGGGCAGGGGTCTCCTCCTAGTGTTTCTTATTTTGCAGTAATTTACTATATGAACATGTATTAATTTTAGTGATATCTCAATCTACACATTAACTTTGTATGTATTTGTATTACTGGATGTCATGACTGTACAGTGTCTTTAACTTGTATGTGGGCGCTATATAAATAAAAATAATAATAATTGCTGTGTGAGTTGCCATGGAAATCTCTCCTCCCTCCTCGCCCTTCATAACACCTGTGACAGCAGACACTGAAAGATGCACAGAGGTTTCCACCATTCCTTGTGCTATCTAAATCCAACACAGAAGACTTGGCAAGAGTCAAGCCCTAATATTTCCAAGCATGCTTTATTAATATTGAGCTGTAAAAACGCTTCAGCCTCAACATCCTTGCAGCACTTCTTCCTTCATATGTTTGGATGAACTGCCTGCGTGACCCCAGCCAATGGCATCTGTCTAGCGCTCCCGAGGTTCCCTCAGAAGACTGTGCAAGAGGCAGAGGCCACAGGGAAGATCCGCCATCCTACCCCGAGCCGATAATACTCCTCTTTCGCTTTAATCTTGTCCTCAGCGCACGGTCCACTGATCTCACAGCACCCGTTTTAATCAGTCTTGTGCCTGCCATCTCCTCCTCATTGTTATTGGCAAGCCTGGAGATGAAGGCCCTAATTGCTTTAATTAGGACTGAAATTCAGCGAGAGGTTAGCAGGAAAGCAGGAGACGCGCCCTGAGTTCAGATGAGGGGTTTTAATCTGGAGAACAAGGAAGGAAACAGGAGGAGAGCAACAGAAGCACCTCTTTTCAAATCTTCATGTTGTTTTTTTTTTAAAGCTAAACAAAAGACACGATGCGTAGAAAAAAAATCACATTACAAGAGATCAATGGAGAGTAACAGATTTCTGCATCTTTCCCGTTCACACGTAATAACTGGAAGATGTGCTGCAGCATATGGGCATTTAGCACAATGAGCGTCTGCAATTCTATTTTAGGAGATGTGTGTCTGAGGGAGCAGATGTAAACCCCGCCCTTCATTTACTCTGCGCCCCATTTTAGGTGCTAGGTTTGGAGAACAGTGGAGAGGGCCTGTATGATCTAGAAAACTTGAAAAGGAGTTATTCAATATTGGGTAGTAAAAATGTTACTAGGGCTATATCAGATAACTAAAAGGCAGGGCCGTTTCTTGGGCAGTACGGGCAGGGTGACCGCCCTGGGCGCAGACCAGCAAGTAGAAGAAGGGGGGGGGCGTAGGCAGAAGGACATAACAGTTAGGGAGCTAGTGACGCGCGGTGCAGCCAAATGGAAGAAGAAACAATATTACCAGGGCGATAACATTCTTTGACTCCTCCTGGGCTGCCTGCGACAGACGTCAAGTCATCATCACGTCACCACCGCGTCCTGTAGGCTGTCAGTGCCCATAGAGGAGTCGGCTTTCTTTTGTGTTTTCCTGGTCCCTGCTTCCTCCTGTATAAGCGGCTGGTCACTAGTAAGTAGGTAGATCTACTTGTGACCTGTGCCTTTGTGACTGTCCCTAAAGAGTAAGGATTCCCGAGTCCACAGGGGGGCACAATTTTTACACCCTTGCCCTGGGGGCAATTTAATCTATAAACTGTCCTGGTTTAGATCTGGAGATATGCTTGGCCAGCCCAGCACCTTTACCCTCAGTTTCTTTATATGTAGAAAATGTGAGAGGTGTACTCATTTTTTTGAGAGATCCAGAGTTTAATCCCTAATTTTTCTAGTCTTAGTGGTTATGACCTGGGCTCTTTTCCATTTTGAATTTTTATTCAAAACGTCCATGTTTGTTTTGATGCTGGTGGGCGGTGGCTGTAAGGGGTGTGTGTTTGTCATTACTCTCATGCCTCACTTCCAACACCGGTACAATAAATATTACATGACCATCCACAGGCTCTGGTCACATCAGGAGTTCCTTGACGTGAGACACATTACTATAAGTCCGTGTCATTCTATAACAAGCAAAAAAGCAATATCTTTAGAGCCCATTACCTAATCATAGCTGTATTTGGGTGAAATGGGAGATATGGGTGTCGGAGGTGCCATGGAAGTTTGGGTGACCCCTAGCTGGTTCAAAAACGCAGTTTGTAAAGCAGGCAGCCCTGGCACCTTCTATTTTATCAGGCGCCTCAGTGCCTAATTTTCCCTTTATAGTCATAATGAACACGGTAGCCTATGGGTGTGTGATATGTGACATTTATAGCAGCATAGATAGCGCAGTGGCGCCAGGGAAATTCGGGGGTGGGAGGGAGAGATACTGTATATGGGATTTGGTTGGAATTATGCATGGGTGCAGGGTTGGTCATGGTTAGGCATCAGCGGGGAAGTCGATTATGGGGAGAAATTGGTAGGACTGTGGTTTAGGGTTAAGTATTTATGGGGAGGGGGTCAGTTAGGGTAAGGCCTCGTTCACATCAGGGCCGTTTCTGTGCGCTTTTCACAGCGCACTGCCCTGTGCGTTCAGCAAGGTATTGATTTTTCCATGTAACCAAATGTAGCTGGTTCACATCTATGCGCTGCGCTGAGCAGCGTTACAGAAACGTAGTGTTGCAGGCATTTCTGTGCGTTGAGCTGGAAAGCGCACAGCAATGCAAGTGAATGGGTCCGCTTTTTTAGCGCATAGAAGCGCGTACAAGCGCATAGAAGCGCATGCGTTTTTTACCCCTAATTGGAGAAAAAAATACATTTACATACAAAAACAAAGTTTTATTGACAACTGTTGCTGGTACAACAAGCAAAACGTGCTTTAAAGAAGCGCAGCGCAACGCACAGAAATGCGGACGAAAGCGCGCACAAGCGCATGCGTTTTTTACCCTGCGCTTTAACACGTTTTTCAGCGCAGCAGATGTGAACGAGGCCTAAGGCATCAGTGGCAGGGTCGTTTAGGATTAGGCATTGGTGGGGGTCGGTTATTGTTAGGCATCTATAGCATAGTCAGTTAGGGTTAGTCATTGATGGCAGGGTTAGTATTAGGCATCGGTGGGGGGAGGGCTCGTGACATTAGGGGTTAGGTTTAGTATTAGTAGAATATCAGTCAAATTTACTTTTGGAATTGCTTAATATCTGTAATTTTACAGATATTCTAGCAGCTATTTCCAGCGCTCTGTTTGCGTGTAGCTGTATTTGGGTGCTTCCCGGCTTTTAGTGTGTTCTTGGTGAGGCAATTGCCCGTGTGACACGAACGACATCCTCAGGGGAATTCTGTAGGCTATACAATGTCGTCAAATCAATCCGTTCCTCCGCCATCCTAATATTTCCACAAGGGAACCGGAGGAGTAACTGGGCATAAGCAGTTTTTCATCGTTAATCAAAAGGAACTGGCGGAACCCTGCTTGTGTGCGACATAGAAACAGTTCCATGGACACCCATGTAATTGCACAAGAGTCCCTCAGCAACACTACGGCTCCAGAAAGGAGAAGGAGGAGGAAAAAAAAACAACAACCGTACTTGTACCTCTCATCTCGCTATGAATAATGAGCACAGGAGATGAACACGACTCTATTAAACTGTTATCAGAAGTGTTGATTAATGACTTGCACCGTCACCCATAGCGGGACTTCATTACGTGGTGAACACTGGCAGCCTGCGGAGAAAGCAGCGCCTCAGCTGAGTTTGGTACATGCGACGAAGCAATTAAGTTGTGTACGGCTGCGGGAGGGAGGGGAGGAGGTGGCGGGGTAATGGAACTTTCCTCAGGGTTTTTAAATCTCTTATTATATGTTGGGTCTCTCTGGGGCTGAACCTGCTCAGGAGAGTGCGACCATTGTTCTGCGTTCGCTTAGTGCTGACTGGAGCCACGGCGTTCTGCATTCATTACTGCTGTCTGGACTGGGGCGCCGCACAGATCATATGCATGATGCATGAGTGGAGATGGTGCCGTGATTTATGGGTGATGGGTTTCACTAAACTTTACGCGCAGACGTTGCAAACGGCACATACGGCAAAGACCGCCGGGATGATGATTTAAATGAGGTGTTTACGTTTCAGCGGTGATTTGGCTAAATGATTTTATGCCTGGAATCATAACAATCAACTTTTTTGCTAGTTTTAGGACTATAAAAAATATGGATTGAGGCTTTTCAGAACAATGCGTTTTATTTCTGCAGTAATGAGCCAACAGACTAACTATTGTGTTTTCAGTGATACTGAATTATTACTGGAGATGTTCTGTATGCGGGGAGTGAATGTAGCCACCTCTCTGCAATATGGCTGGTTGGTTAAAGAAGGACTCCAGGAAAAGTATGCACATTCATAAACACAGCAAACCTACATTGTGGGTCCTGGCAAACAGGACCCTATATAACTTTACAGATAATTAATGCACGTAAAGTGCTAGGGCAGTCTCAGTGTAAAAACGTGTCCACTCTTCAACTCGACCGGTTTCAGCCCACCTTAGATTACCCCTGACGATGGCACAAGGATGAAACCAGTCGGGTTGGAGAGTGGGCAAGTTGTTACACTGAACTAGCACTTCGTGTGCATTGATTATATATGAAGTGATGCAATAAGGCCCTGTTTGCAAGGACCCACAATGTGAGTTTGCTGTGCTCGAGAATGTCTTTATGCGTACAATAAATACTTTACACATGGATATAGCATCTGATACCACATTATTTGTCCACCTGTAAGCGTTGTGTGCTAGGTGGCTACATGAAACAGATATTCTGAGTGGAGGAACCTCAGATTGAGTTTATTGCTGCAGCGCTGAGGTCTTGTTGGATATTTGTATGGACCTTTGTGGATTAGGAGCCTCTGGCAGTGTTTGACTTTAACCTCTTGAGGACCGCAGTGTTAAACACCCCTAAAGACCAGGCCAATTTTCACTAAATTGGCCACTGCAGCTTTAAGGCCAAGCTGCAGGGCCGCACAGCACAGCACAGCACACAAGTGATTCCACCCCTCCCCCCCCCCCCCTTTTCGGTGGGGTCTGATCGCCCCAATTGTTTATTTTTTGTTGCATAAATATTTATGTTATTATTATTATTTTTTTTAATAAAATTTACTATTTATTTATTTTGTTTAACCTGAAAACCCTCCCTCCCCCCAGCCAGCCTATGATGCGATTGGCTGTCATAGGCTTCAGCCTATGAGAGCAAATCGCTCTCCTGTGTGCCAGGGGGACAGTCGTGTCACACGGCTGTCCCCAGTACAGCGCTGCTGCAGATCGCAGCTCTGTACTTAGTAAAAGTCTAACAGTCTCCCGAGCGGTGATCACCGCTCGGAGACTGAAGGCGGGGCGGAGCTCCGCCTCCCAAGCAGAAGATGCCTGCGTGCAATCTTGTGCAGTAGCCAGCCCCAGGACTTGATGCCAATTTTGTCTTATTTGACGCCAATCCTGTCTTATTTTCAGGGAAACACAGTATATTTTTGCTCATCCATTATGTCTTGTATGCATAAACAGTAGTTTCCAAAAACACAGAAGACAAGGGGTGTAAGTTACTTCTTATATTGTCCAACGATGGCCAGAAGCCAGAGCATGGACAGGACCATTAAGAATCTTAGTATCTGCAGCTAACAGTCATTGCTGGGGATCATGGGAACTTTAGACCCGTACCCAACAGGCAGGAGATGGAATCCCCCCCTCCCTTTTTTCAACAGTCCTGCTGCTAGCAAGGTGCAAGTGCAGGTGTGATGAAGATGTAACTGGGGATAGGGAGGGGCTTGTCTTTTGTCCAAATAT
The DNA here is from genome assembly GCF_040937935.1 of Hyperolius riggenbachi. NCBI lineage: Eukaryota > Metazoa > Chordata > Amphibia > Anura > Hyperoliidae > Hyperolius > Hyperolius riggenbachi. The sequence continues at coordinate 452,697,341 of NC_090648.1, read as the reverse complement.
CTTTACGCTTAAAGGGAACCAAGCACCACTTTTTTTTTTCCTGGTTTCTAATAGCTATAGGAGCTGGCATGTCCCCTCTCCCCTTCTAGCTGCCCTTATTTATCCAGTGGAAGGTGTGAATATAGCATCTGTGACTTCTCTAAACTCTTTGAAGTACTGTGTCCTGTCACTCCGCCCCACTGCTGATGAAAGCTTTTGTTTGCTGTCTGCTAATGTGTGCAATATAATTGAGGTAAAATTGAAGTTATTTGTAATAATAAGCCACCTTATTGGAATGCATTTTTATGTGCTATTGAGATGCCCGGGGGTGCTAAAAATAGTGCTTGGTTCACTTTAAAAGGGTTCTTTTTCTGGAAAAAAAAAAAAGTTAGGAGGTATGGCTCTGCAGTCACCTTTTAAAGGGAACCTAAACTGAGAAGGATATGGATTTTTCTTTTACAATAATACCAGTTTCCTGACTCTCCTGCTGATCCTATGTCTCTAATACTTTTAGCCACAGCCCCTCAACAAGCATGCAGATCAAGTGCTCTGACCAGAGCCGGGACAAGGTCCTCCAGCACCCAAGGCTGAGACACCAAAGTGCGCCCCTCCTTCCCTGCCACCCGAGCCATCAAACACTGATTGCTATTAGACTAAGAGGCGCCACAGGGCCCACAACCTCCCCAACACCTTAATATCTAGTTATCTGGCTTGCAGTCACTGCCATGTATCCCCTTTTCTTATTTCTTTCTGCTTCAAACACAATTAGGAATGACAGCTGAATGAATTCTGCGCCCCCTCCTACACTGCGCCCTGAGGCTGGAGCCTCTCCAGCCTATGCCTCGGCCCGGCCCTGGCTCTGACTGAAGTCAGACTGGATTAGCTGCATGCTTGTTTCAGGTGTCCCGCTGAAACTGCCTTCCAGGCGGGGGACACGGACAGACCACCTCCATGTCTGATTGTGGACAACAGTCACAGGGAAAATCAGATGGGTAAATATCCGCCCAGAGCCAGGACAAGGTCCTTCAGCACCCAAGGCTGAGACAGCAAATTGCGCCCCTCCATCCCTCCCACCCCAGCCGTCACCCACTGATTCTTATTAGACTAAGAGGCGCCCCAGGGCCCCCCACCTTAATCTCTAGCTATCTAGCTTGCATTCACTGCTATGTATGCCCTTTTCTTATTTCTTTCTGCTTCAAACACAATTGAGAATGACAACTGAATGAATTGTGCGCCCCCTCCGACACTGCGCCCTGAGGCTGGAGCCTCTTTAGCCTCTGCCTCGGCCCGGCCCTGTATCCGCCCCCCTCCGCTTCTCTAATGACCTCTGATTGACCACCCCGCACATTTCTCACTCCCATGTGCGCGCCGGCAAGACTTTTTAAAGGGAACCTAAACTGAGAAGGATATGGATTTTACCTTGTAAAGTAATACCAGTTGCCTGACTCTCCTGCTGATCCTGTGTCCCTAATACTTTTAGCCACAGCCCCTGAGCAAGCATGCAGATCAGGTGCTCTGACTGAAGTCAGACTGGATTAGCTGCATGCTTGTTTCAGGTGTGTGATTCAGCCACTACTGCAGCCAAAGAAGCAATACCAGTTGCCTGGCAGTCCTGTTGATCTAACATGAAACATCCATATCCCTCTCAGTTAAGGCTCCCTTTAAGAGCTGCCTCCACCCTATGAAACTCCCTCCCACCCCCTCTCAGACTTGCCCCTTCCTTTAACACCATCAAGCAAGCCTTCAAAAAGAACCTTTTTTTAGGAAACCTAAACTGATTCCCCCAAAAAGAGTTTTTCTTACCTGGGGCTTCTACCAGCCCCTTGCAGCCACCCTGTGCCCGTCCCTGGACAAACCGATCCTCTGGTCCCCTGCAGAGAGTACCTTTTGGTAGGATCTCCCTTTCTGTCAGGCACCCCATATTAACATTGAATGTATCCCTATTTATTGACCAGGGCTGCGTAATATGTTGTCGCTTTATAAATACAATAAATAATAGGAATGATCATAATATCCATGTTTTGAGATTCCTCCAGTAAGCACTGTGCAGTCCTCAATGTGTAAGCATTCAACTGTGTATGTCTTCTATACAAGGAAATGTGTGTATGTGTAACAGCAGCAGTGCTGCATAAATACTCTGAAACATTGCTTGAAGCAGTAATAAAAAAAGAAAAATAATAAAAGTCTTTACAACGCACCATAAAATCAGTCAAGGAAAAAAGCATCTTTCTGTGCGTATCAGGATTGCTTCATTATTCACAGTATGCGTAGTGCTGTGTTCAAGTTCCCAAGTCCCTTCTGCGAACTCATATCAGCACTGTGTCTTCTTACCATAACTCAGAGCTCAATCCCAAACCACTGAGGAAAACACCCAGGAATAGAACTTGTATTGATGAATGGAACTCTTTTACAGCACACAGTTAAATGAGCAAAGGAAACCAACATCAGATTGTGTGTTTCAGGATTGTATCTTGTCCATTGTAACTACAGCACAATGTAACTGTAACATACACAGGCAGATCCGTTGCTCGGTACAGGCCATCCAGGCGAAGGTCTCTAGTGGATAGAATGCAATATTGCACCCTATGGGCTTGATTCAGAAAAGGGTGCTAAGTGTTAGCACGCCAGTGAAAAGCCACTTTGCATGTGCTAACATGCTTTGCACGTGCTAAGTAGTTAGCACATGCAAACTACTTAGCACCGTAGTTAGCACATGTAAACTACTTAGCACCGTAGTTTTTTTTACAAAAATCAGTGTTTCTTAAACAAAGAAAAGGAACATGTGACAGAATATGCAGTGTAGCAGTGCGCCTACTAAATTTTCCAACAGTAGCTTCAGCATCAATTATCACTGTGGAAGATGAGAGGTATTGTGAACAATAATATAATGATTGTCACGTGAAAATATAGAGCTCAGATTGAATTTAAATTTCCAAATATTCTACCTTTTACAAGATCATAATTAGCAAGACCAGGGGTATCTAACCACGCAGCTTATCACCCTAGTTAGCACGGTGCTAAGTAGTAGTTTACATGTGCTAACTACGGTGCTAAGTAGTTTGCATGTGCTAACTACGGTGCTAAGTTTGCATGTGCTAACTATGGTGGTAAGTAGTTTGTATGTGCTAACTACTTAGCACCCTAGTTAGCACGCCCAAAGCCTTTAGGCGTGCTAACTGGGTTAGCACCGTTTACTGAATCGAACCCCATGTATTATAATTCAGATTCTCACAGATATTCACTGAGGCCTGGAACCCACTACAAATTGCAAATCGCTAGTACAATCGCTAGCATTTTTAATAAGCGATTTGTAAGCGATTTCATGAGCGTTTTCCGCCGCTTTTGGGAGCAATTTTAAAAAGGTAAGCTTTTTGCCAGCGATTGTGTTGCGATTTACGATTAGCGATTTTAATTCTGATTGGTCCTTTCAATGTATCATAATTTTATTTACAGTTTGCAATCGCACTCAAATCCCTATGTGTAGCGATTCATGAGCGATTTGCCAGCACTTCAGTACATTACATTGAAGCGCAAACGCTTTCAAAATGCTGCATGTCCTGCGGTTGCGACTTTGCTAATCGCAATCGCTACTGTGGAATTTGTTACATTTATTTACATTGGCAGAGCGTTTAGGGAAAGCGCTAGCGATTCAAATCGCTCCCCAAACGCTCAAAAAATCGCTCTAGTGGGTTCCAGCCCTGGGAGGTATTTCTCTACAGAGATTCAGGGCCATATGCTATTCACTTTTTCACCTGAGTTTTCTTCTAGGAGATCATTTTTCACATTCAAATTAAAATAACTTTCTAGCACTTTTCAACTAAAAAACTATGAACAGGTAAATGATAAAGCACTATCAAAATTATTTTGAGCATTTTTATGCTTTCTGGTGGCTTAAATGCATTTTATTGACAAATTTAAAAATTATCACCCAGGAGAAAACTCAGGTAAAAAAATTAATTGCCTATGGGCCTCAGTGAGAAAAGGTGCACTCTAGAGATGCACTATGGTTTTTTTCTCTACAGATATTCATTGAGGTTTGGTCTACTACAGAGATTCAGTGAGATGTGATACTATATAGAGATTAAGGGCTCGTTTCCACTGTAGCGGTGCGGAATCGCCTGGATTCCACAGCTGAAGAAATCGCATGCGGCTGCGTTTCCCCATGCGGATTTACCCGCGATTTTGCATGCGATTTCGCATGGCAAAGAGCCAGGCGAATTTAACCATGTCACTGCCTGTGTAAAGTTCCATTGCCTTTCATGCGAAATCGCATGCGAAATCGCGGGGAAATCCGCATGACAAAGCCGCATGCGATTTCCCTATTGAATGCATTAGCGGCGATTCACCCGCATTCCTGCCGCACGCGAAATCTGACGACCCTGTCGTGCAAAAAAAACGCCACCGCCGCCGCACACGTGGAAACAGCCCCATCCACTAACATTGAGTATGCGAATCCGCATGCAGTGCCCACATGCGGATTCGCTATAGTGAAAACGAGCCCTTACAGTGATTTGTTACTCTGCAGAGATTCACTGAGATTTGGTCCGCTAAAGAGATTCAGTGAGATGTGGTGCTCTTAAAGTGAACCAGAGACTAAGCACCCTCGTGTATTTTACCATATATATCAGTGGGAACATTAGTGGAAACCCCTACCTTGCTCTCTGTTTCATTCTTCACTGCTCAGCCTGCTTCTAATCAGCCCTGATAAAATTCCTGACTGAGCATTCAGTCTGGCTTTGCTCAAGAATCATTATAGCTGAGTCTGTCTTCTGTGATGTCTTTTCAAGCCCAAGCCTGCCCCATTCTGGCTCTGCTCAGGAATCATTATAGCTGAGTCATTATAGCAGAACCAGACTGAATGCTCAGCCAGGGATTTTATCAGGGCTGCTAAGAAGCAAGCTGTGCAGTGCAGAATGAAACAGAGAGCAGGGTAGGTGTTTTCTCTAATGTTTCCACTGATATATATGGTAAAATACATGAGGGTGCTTCATCTCTGGTTCACTTTAAGCCCCATCTACACCATACATTTTTTTGTGCGATTCGATTTGATTCGATTCAATCCAACATGTCTGATCCGGATTCGATTTGCCATTGCCAAACAATGGCAAATTGAAACGAATCCCGATCGGACATGTCGGATTGAAGCAAATCGAATCGATGAATCGAATCGAATCACACAAAAAAATTGTATAATGTAGATGGGACTTTAAGAGGTCCAGTGACATCTGGTGTTCTACATAGATTCACAGTGATTTGTTTCTCTGCAGAGATTCAGTAAGATCTGTGGCTCTACAAAGATTCACTGAGATTTTGTGCGCTACACATACTCATTGAGGTCTAGTACTCTTTAGGGACTCACAGAGATTTGGTTTTATACAAATGCTCATTGAGCTTTGGGAATCTACTTAGATCTGACCTGTGATTTGGACATTTCAAAGCAGCTCTTTACATATCTGTGTAGTACAATCTGATCTATAATACCCAAGACAGATGAGTAAAAGTGCCCAGACATCAGGAGATTATGGGCAGATTTGAAAAAAAATTTGAATCTGGTTAGAGATAAATTTGTCTGGCCGTCAAAGCTGCCCATATACTGCAGGCCGACTCCCGTCCGATTTCAGCATGAAATCTTCAGGGAATCGGCTGTGCCCTGTAGCTGCCCCCCAATGTATAAATGTAACCCCCCCCCCGTGTGTGCATTTATACATTACCTGTCCTGGGGCAGACCTCAACGCGGTCTCTGTAACCTCCGGGCAGCTCTCTGTCTGACATTAGATGCTATGTGCAAGTGGCGTATATGGAGGCCACCCAGAGGTTACCGACCCCGTGCAGAGGCTGACATGGGACAGGTAATGTATAATGCACACAGGAGGGGGGGCACATTTATACAGCAGCGGCGGGGGTTTCGTAGTTTGTTCCAAAATCGGCCGCCGTACCACCGTACACCTGAGCCACCAACTTCGGGCTGACATCTTGCACCGGGCACGATCGACTAACGTGACCAATTTTGACCCGAAAATTGGTCGTATCGTCAATCGGGCCTGCACTTGGTGGCACTCATTTTAAACCAATTGGATAATAATAAACGAATTGGTTGGTCGATCGGCCACCAAAGTCACCTGATGTATGGGCACCCTTACTGTGAGCAGACCTGATCATTTAGTTGCATGTGGATTATTATTAGAGATTACACTCACTCAGATGGGAATTGATTGTTAACGTATAAACTACAGGCATGTTCCTAAAACACAAACCTTGCTTAAAAAAGAACTCTCTGTGATAACTGTACTGGATGGTTTTGTCTACCATTCACCATTGTCAAATGTTAAAGGACAACTGAAGTAAGAAGAATATGGAGTCTGCCATATTTATTTCACTGTAAACAATACCAGTTGTCTGGCAGCCCTGCTGTTCTATTTGGCTGCAGTAGTGGCTAAATCACACCGGAAACAAGCATGCAGCTAATATTGTAGGATCTGACAATAATGTCAGAAACACCTGATCAGGTGTTCAGGGTCTATGGGTAAAAGTGTTAGAGGCAGAGGACAGTCAGGCAACTCGTATTGCTGAAAAGGAAATAAATATGGCTGCCTCCATATTCTTCTCGCTTCAGTTGTCCTTTAAAGTAAACCATCAGTGGGATGCCTCTGGATATTTCAGAGGCTTCCTGGACCCGCCATCGATACTAAATACTCCCCCATTATACTAAATACTACTTCATTTATACTAAATACTCCCGCATTTATACTTAATACTCCCCCATTTATACTAAATACTCCCCCATTTATACTATATACTCCCCCATTTATATTAAATACTCCTCTTATACTAAATGCTCCCCCATTTATACTAAATACTACCCCATTTATACTATATACTCCCCCATTTATATTAAATACTCCTCTTATACTAAATACTCCCCCATTATACTTAATACTCCCCCCGTTTATACTAAATACTACCCCATTTATACTAAATACTTCCCCATTTATACTAAATACTCCCCCATTTATACTATATACTCCCCCATTTATATTAAATACTCCTCTTATACTAAATACTCCCCCATTTATACTAAATACTCCCCCATTTATACTAAATACTACCCCATTTATACTAAATACTTCCCCATTTATACTAAATACTGCTCTTATACTAAATACTCCCCCATTTATACCAAATACTCCTCTTATACTAAATACTCCCCCATTTATACTAAATACTCTCCCATTTATACTTAATACTCCCCCATTTATACTAAATACTCCCCAATTAATACTAAATACTCCCCCATTTACACTAAATACTCCCCCATTTATACTATATACTCCCCCATTTATATTAAATACTCCTCTTATACTAAATACTACCCCATTTATACTAAATACTCCCCCATTTATACTAAATACTCCCCCATTTATACTAAATACTCCCCATTTATACTAAATACTCCCCCATTTATACTAAATACTCCCCCATTTATACTAAATACTTCCCCATTTATATTAAATACTCCCCCATATTATACTAAATACTCCCCCATTTATACTAAATACTCCCTCATTTATACTAAATACTCCCCAATTAATACTAAATACTCCCCTATTTATACTAAATACTCCCCCATATTATACTAAATGCTCCCCATTTATACTTAATTCTCCCCCATTTATACTAAATACTCCCCCATTTATACTAAATACTCCTCTTATACTAAATACTCCCCCATTTATACAACATACTCCCCCATTTATACAACATACTCCCCCATTTATACTAAATACTCCCCCATTTATACTAAATACTTCCCCATTTATACTAAATACTCCCCCATTTATACAACATACTACCCCATTTATACAACATACTCCCCCATTTATACAACATACTCCCCCATTTATACTACATACTCCCCCATTTATACTAAATACTCCCCCATTTATACTTAATTCTCCCCCATTTATACAACATACTCCCCCATTTATACAACATACTACCCCATTTATACAACATACTCCCCCATTTATACTAAATACTCCCCCATTTATACTAAATACTCCCCCATTTATACTTAATTCTCCCCCATTTATACTAAATACTTCCCCATTTATACTAAATACTCCCCCATTTATACTAAGTACTCCCCCATTTATACTAAATACTCCTCTTATACTAAATACTCCCCCATTTATACTAAATACTCCTCTTATACTAAATACTCCCCCATTTGTACTAAATACTCCCCCATTTATACTTAAAGGGAAACTGAAGAGAGAGGTATATGGAGGCTGTCATGTTTATTTCCTTTTAGACAATACCAGTTGCCTGGCAGCCCTGCTGATCCTCTGCCTCTAATACTATTAGCCATTGCCCCTGAACAAGCATGCAGCAGATCAGGTGTTTCAGTGGTTCAGACTTATAAGTCTGATCTGACAAGACTAGCTGCATGCTTGTTTCTGGTTTTAATCAGATACTACTGCAGAGAAATAGACCAGCAGGGCTGCCAGGCAACTGGTATTGATTAAAAGGAAATAAACATGACAGCCTCCATATACCTCTCTCTTCAGTTCCCCTTTAATACTCCCCCATTTTTACGAAATACTACCCCATTTATACTAAATACTCCCCAATTAATACTAAATACTCCCCCATTTATACTAAATACTCCCCCATTTATACTTAATACTTCCCCATTTATACTTAATACTTCCCCATTTATACTAAATACTCCACCATATTATACTAAATACTCCCCATTTATACATAATTCTACCCCATTTATACTAAATACTTCCCCATTTATACTTAATACACCCCCATTTATACTTAGTACACCCCCATTTATACTAAATACACCCCCATTTATACTAAATACTCCCCCTTGTACTAAATATTCCCCCATTTATACTTAATATTCCCATTTATACTAAATACTCCTCTTATACTAAATACTTTGTTCTAGTGAGCATGTGCAGATCTTACTCGTGTATGCCCAGTCCGCAGCCAAGAGCGTGGCCAAAAGATGAAGAGGGACCCTGCGTAGGAACCTTAAAGGGAAGGTTCAGGGAAGATTTAAAAAAAAAAAAAAATCAGCATCCACTTACCTGGGGCTTCCTCCAGCCCGTGGCAGGCAGGAGGTGCCGTCGGCGCTGCTCCGCAGACTCCCGGTGGTTTCCGGTGGCGCGCCTCCGGGCTGTACTGCGCAGGCTCAGTAGTTCTGAGCCTGCGCAGTACAGCCCGGAGGACGTCCGATGACTTCAGCGCGCCGCCGTGAGGCGCATTTTGGAGCGCAGAAGAAGCCCGACCTGACCGCCGGCCTGGCCAGGTCGGGCGCACCACCGGGAGCTTGCGGAGCGGCGCCGAGGGCACCTCCTGCCTGCCACGGGCTGGAGGAAGCCCCAGGTAAGTGGATGCGGATTTTTATTTTTTTTAATCGTCCCTGAACCTTCCCTTTAAGGATCCAGAGAAAAACCATTGTTCAGTTTATGGGAAGTATGAATTACATGCTTCCTTCTAAAATCAGAATCCCGCCATATATTGCCTTATTGATCAGAGCCACATATTAAAGTGGATCCGAGATAAACTTTTACTCATTGCTTAATTGTGTTCGTTTCATATAATTTGTAGGGCATTCCTTAAAGTGGATCCGAGATTAACTTTTACTCATTGCATAATTGTGTTCCTTTCCTATAGTTTATAGGGCATTCCTCAAGCCAAATACTTTTTTGTTTTTGTTTTAATACTCTAATTCCCTATAAACTAAATAAGCCCCACCCACAGTTTTCAGAGAGCCTTGGCAGTAGCAAGGGCTCATGGGAGCTCAGTCTGGGCAGGAGGAGGGGGAGGTATTACTAGCCAGAGATTTCAGAGGCAGAGGGGAGGAGGGAGGAGGAGGGGAGATTAGGTTTTTTTCAGTCTGAGTGCTGATGGTGCAGAAAAGCCTGCCTCTGTGTAATGTTTACAAACAACATGGCTGCTGTCATTGTATCACAGGAAGAAATAATCATATTCTATTAAAGCAGTATGCAGACAGATTTGCTGTTTAAACCATCTAAACTGTACATAAGATATATAGACAAGTTACTTGTTATAATTAGTTTTTCATCTCGGATCCGCTTTAAGCCAAATACTTTTTTTTGTTTTGTTTTAATACTCTAAATCTCGATAAACTAAACAAGTCTCGCCCACAGCTTTTCACAGTGCCTTGGCACTGTAGCAAGGGCTTAGGGGAGCTCAGTCTGGGCAGGAGGAGGAGGAGGTTAGTAGCCAGAGATTTCAGAGGCAGAGGGGAGGATGAGAGGGGACTGAATTTACACACAGGCAAGCTGATAGCATCTCCAGCCCTCAACCTGTGACAATGTGACAAACAGAACATGGCTGCCCTCATTGTATCACAAGGATAAATAATCATAAACTGTTGAAGCCGTTTGCAGATAGATATGCTGTGTAAACTATCTAAACTTTAGATAAGATATATAGACAAGTTACTTGTTATAGTTAGTTTTTCATCTCGGATCCGCTTTAAAGAGCGTATGCAGTCTAAATGTTACACTCTATGGATCCTCTTCTAACATATATAATTACATGCCGGATCTTTCTCCTCCAACTCACTGCTGATTACATTGTAATCAAAAGACCCCCCCCCCCCCCCCCAACCCCACACCTGCAGAGTGCTGAGCAATCCTCCTTTTATATACTTAATTAGTAAAGGTGGCCATACACTTATAGATTTGCAACAGATTCCACCATCAGATAGATTTCTGTCAGATGCCTGTCAAGTCGAATCTGACAGGAATCTATCTGATGTGTGCCACAAACTAGGAACAGATTTCTAATAGATTTCAGAATGAATTCTATTGTAAATGTATCTAGATGCATTATTGGACCATTAGATCCAATGCAACTCTATGGGCCATGGATCTGCTACCAGCAGCAGATCGACCTAGATCTTCCATCCTGTCAGATAGATCAAATCCATTTAGATTTAATCTGAATAGGCTTTTTTAGTAAATCTGAATTTAGATTTTTTAGTAAAGCTGATGCTAGAAAAAACAAGTCACATACTTACCTATGGAGAGGAAAGGCTCTGCTTCATATAGAGCCTTCCCTGTTTCCTTTTGGCCCCATAATTCCATTGCACTCAGCCCATTGCATGTATTCAACCAACTGGTGGAATACACCTTTAGGGACCCTCGGAAGACTTCAGGAGCACTTGTGTTTATGCAAATGTATGTACATTTTAATGCAAATATATGCAGTTTGAAAATGGACCAATCAAGTTCCACTCAGGTTTCAATTGATTGGTCCGATTTCAAGCTGTATATATTTGCATAAAAATGTACATACATTTGCATGAATTCAGAATTATTTGCATATCATTGATCAACCCTAGTGCACAGTAAGGAGCCAACCGTCTTAGGGAGCACGGGGGAACACAGCTGCTCCTGAAGCCTTTCCGAGGGCTCCTGGAGACAGCCAGGGCCGGATTTGTACTTTTTACTGCCCAAGGCCAACTATCACCATCTGCCCCTAGACCAACAGCATCTTAAACTCCGCTAGTGAAGTATAGGCAGGTATTAAAATTGCAAGCTCCTTGGCGAGCGACACATTCGGTGAGTGACTGGCAGCTTAGAGATCACTGTAAGTGCCTGATCGCTGCCCCTTCATCCCCTGAGTGGCAGATCCGGATGTTAGTAGTCGCCCGCCGCTATGTGCAAACTCTGTGTAGCAGGATGATTATATTCAGCAGGCTAACTGCTACTGAAATCCTGCTGCCCACAGCCACCCCTTGTTCTCCAGGCGCCCTAGGCCATGGCCTTTGTGGCCTTGCCTGAAATCCGGCCATGGAGACAGCACTTGAACCAGGACACCGAGAGGGGACAGAAAAGGCTCAGTAGCATCCAGAGCCTTCCCTCGCCATAGGTAAGTATCTGACTTTTTTTTCTAGCTTCCATTTTGCTTTAAGCGCAAACACAAACTCATCCTATAACTGCAGCAGTGCCACCCACGCACTCAAATCACTTTCATTGACAGTCAAAATGCAGATCAACTTATTAACTTACAGGCTTCCCGGAGCTTGTCCTTGTCGTAATTCAGTCCCTCGTACTCGTGCAGGCGGATTCGATTCACTCGGATACGCAGCCGATCAGGCACTGAATGTGGGCTGCGGGGAGGAAATGAATCACAAGGTGGCCGTGAGTCTCCCGCGTGCGGCTTGCGAAATATGTCAAACAAAAGATAATCTCCATGACTGGAGAATTGAGATAAGAGTAATATGGCAACACATCACTTGGCGGAGTATTACAGGGATGAAATATTCAAACCAGACAAAGGAGATAAACCAAATTATGAACTGTAATCACTGGGGACAGATTAATACAGCAGCCACTGCAAGGCACGAGGCGCAGCAAGCAACAGGTTGTTTCTTTAATGAAAGCGGATCTAAACTGGAAGATCGGAAAGGGTCTTAATATCGTACAACCGAAAATCAGATATCATATTATTTTTAGAGCTCTCTGGAGAAATTAAGACATCTAATTGGCTGCTACGGGCTACAGAGTTATTTGCCCTATACTTCTTTATAGATCACTGCATGAAAATACATAGGATTGCTTCTAACAAATTTACAGATGTGCTCCAGTGTAACTGGTGCACAGGACCTGAGGACGTGCCAGGGCTGTGGAGTCGTACAAAAATCATCCAACTCCGACTCCTCAGTTTATGAAACCACCTACTCCATGTACCTAAAATCGCTCCGACTCCTCGACTTCGACTCCTTAAAGGGACTCTGAGCACCTCTCAGGGGCATGCCTTTAAGCCAGACGACTTCCAACAAAGTCACGCTATGACCCCTCTGGAGGAGCCTCTTGCAATGGCCATGTGTGTCACTTCCTCTTCCTGCTTCATTAAGTGATGCACTTCTCTAACAGAGAACACAGGGGTGACCCGGAAGTTATAACATAGCCAAGATGGCAGCCGTGATTTGTAAATTGAAATCGAACAAAAACGGAGAACGGGGATTCAGGCAAAACAAATGAAAGAGGAGAGCACAAGCTACAGAATAGTATGCATCTTTAAGTACCCATGAGAAGTGCTTGGAGTCCCTTTAATCTAATACTTGCCAGGGCTGTGGATTCAGGGCCGGTTCTAGACTTTTTGATGCCTGAGGCCAACTTGTGAGGATGTGACCCCCCCGATTTGGAATGATCGCATAGTACCCGACCAACAATTTACTCTGCTTCCTTTAATGTTCTCACATGACCTGCTGCAGCTCAACACAATAGCACACTGGCTGGCTGTGAGTCTGTGACAGACAAACTGCTCACCCTCAGCCACTCCATTTCTCCTCCATCAGGACAGCAGTGCCTCCTCCTCCCTTCTGCTGTGCAAGTCAAATGAAACACTGCTGCTCTCCTGCCTCACCCTCCTCACTCACTGTTAGACTCCTCACACAGCACAACAAGCTGCTTTTCCCCAATGATGACCTCTTCACCTCACTCTCCTCTCGCTTCTTCTGCTGCTCTGCCTGCATTCTGTAAGGGTAAACTCAGTACAAACATGCTGCCCCTGTAATCTCTGCACCTGATGCAAATGTTTCACCTTGCTTCAATGAGAGGCCCTGTGTGGATTTGATACAAAAATCATCTGACTCCTGACTCCTCAGGTTTTAAAACCACCAACTTCAGGTACTCAAAATTGCTCTGACTCCTCGACTCCGACTCCACAGCCTTGGTACCTGCTTTAAATTCACCGCTTTCAGGGATTGACCTAAAAGAGGACTAAAGGATAACTGAACTACAGAACCAGATAAAGGGTTGGGCCCCCCAAGGAGCAATTTCAGAAGCGCTTTGGAATCACCAGCTATCCCAAAAGTGATAGGCTAATGAAAGGCGATTGGGGCGATTCAATAGGAGCGATTGCAATTTCCCCGAATCGCAATTGCGGGTCCTGCAGTGTTTTTGGAGCGTTTTGCTTCAATATATAATACAGGATCACTGCAAAATCTCTTTTCAATCGTTCTAAAAAAAAGTAATTTAACCACGCAGAAAAAAAACGGTAATCGCAATCGCCGTACAAATTGCTAGCATTACATTTAAAAGCGCTTTAAAAGGACCAGAAATTGCTCCAGAAAATGCTACAAATCGCTAAAATCGCTACAAGCGCTTAGCAACTGCGATTTTGTTTTGCAGTTTCTAGTAGCCGCAGCCCTTACGTCTCAGATGCATTAAAAAAACAAAAACATACCAGCTGAAAACCTCCAGTCATTACATGCCACACTCCCAAAGCCACAACCCTGTCATGCAACCACAAAACCACACAAGTGTTTTTTTTTTTCTTGTTTTTTGTTTTTTTTTATACAATATTATAGCCAAGCTTGTCTATCACGCGCTATGGTGGTGAGGTCTGTGTTTTTGCAGTTATACTGAATCAGAAGGCGCTGCGATGCAGTAAAATGCCTGAGCCCTATATGTCTCTGTGGATCTGCAGCAGTAAATCTACAATGTAACTCCCAGCAGTGATAAACTCAAAATCTGTCCATGCAACAAATAGCTCTGACACTCTGCTCCTCACAAGTTACAACATTAATTAAACATACTACCCCCCCCCCCCCCCCCTCATAAAATAGTAACACGGACACACCTCATTAGAAACGGTCCTACCCATGATAAACAGGGTTACAAGCAGTCTAGTGTTCTTCATATTGCTCCTGCCCAGCTGAGAAAAATGATAGTGAATCAGATTTACTAGGGAACCTCTAGAGATCTCGAAAACCAACTGGGATATCATAAGTGGCTAGAATTTAGGAATTTAGTACTCTCCTGGGTCACATTAGATCATACAAAAATGCTAAGGTTTTTTTTCTTTCATTGTAGTTATTGTAATAGATTCAGGACTTCCTGGGGTTATTAAAAAAAGAAAAGAAAACAAAGAATAATCCCCTAATCTCCCCCCCCCCCCTGACAAAAAAAAAAACCATATAGCTAAAGTGCACCTAAAGAGACAACCAGCCTTTTCAGCACATTGCTGAGAGTCACTCTACTGTATAGGGAAGTCCTGCCATTTGAAAGACCAAAGACCAGAGGTGTAGCCATATGGGGGGCAAGGGTGGACATATGTCCCAGGGTGCAGCAATGTGAGGGTGCTCAGTGCAATGATTACACCCACACGTGCTTGAGAGATGGCTCGCTGACTGGCTGCAGTGTCCCTGCTTCTCTCCCTCCCTCTGCAGGGGAATGCAGAAACATTAACAGCAGAAGACTCACCGGCTCCAACGTTCCAGCAACGACGTCATCTCTCCTCTGCAGCGCACCCAGCATCCTCTCCATAGTAACAGTGGCATCATGTGACAAGAGACGCCACTGTTACCAAGTAGAGAACGCTGGGCGCGCTGCAGAGGAGAGATGGCGTCATCGCCGGAACGATGGACTCGGTGAGTTTCCTTCTGTTATGAACACATCTGGCTATCTAAAGGGGGCACATCTGGCTATCTGAATGGTGGAAGGGGCACATTTGACTATAGAGGGGAAGAGAGCACATGTGCATTTGTACTTTTGGCTCCACTCATGACCATGATGCGTGGCCACGCCCATTTTTTTATTATCTAGAGCAGGGCACAAGAATTGTGTTTGTCCCCGGGCGCTGAAACCCCTAGCTTGGCCACTGCCAGGATTTTCACGGCTATAGCAGCCACAACACTGCACTCACACAGCTCTTAATTCACCAACTTTATAGCCTCTCTACTGCCCGGGATTTCTGTCGCCCAACAATTGAGCACATGATCCCCTGGGCGACAGTTCACTGCTGACGCTGTAAAGAAGCGTCACCAGGCTCCGGACCTTTAGCAGATGTTGTGTGGCTGCTATAGATCCATTGGATTGACTCAGGATTCTCGGCCCGAGGCGGTCTTTATCGTCCACCATTGGTCGTTCAAACCAATGTGTGTACATAACTAAATTTTCAAATATCACCCAGGTGACAGCTGCAATCTTTTATCCCATAATAGCCAAAGGTTAAAAAAAGTTCCGCCCAGGATGGCTGTAATTCTTCTGATTTTCCCACTAGAGATGCTTGGAGATCGCTAGAAATGCCTTAGTAAATCAGGGCCTACACCTCACTGGCTTCATGGCAAATTTTGGCTGCCTAAGCTGAAATCTAAAAAAAAAAAAAAAAAAAAAAAAAACACTTTTAAGCCAATCAATCTGTAAATTGCATTCATCAGCCCTCAACATCACAACACTGTCCAATCATGCTGACAGAATGAGAAAATAGCGGTGGAAGGACAGACAGCCCTGGTGGGGGCTCTGCAGTGATGGATCTGATATGCAGTGTAAGCCAGATAAACAAGTGAGTCACAGTCACAGCACAGGGTGGGCAATGAGCTGGAGGTGGGGGTGCGTCCGGGGCACCTGGTCCGTAATGACAAAGCGGAGTGACATACTTACACAGTGAAGGAGTCTGGGGGAGCGGAGACGCGTCGGTGGTCAGCGGTGGGCACTTTATGGATGCTGTGCGAGACAGCATAAAGCCAGCACAAACAGACAAGGGACAAGCCAGCAGTGAGAGTGCATGAGAAAGGGAAGAGAGAGAGAGAGAGGGAGGAGAGAGAGAGATAGACACACAACAGTTTAACAGAAACAAAAGGAGTGTGTTACACAACTGATGATGAAGTGATCAGCATGCACAGTTATACAGGGCGGAGCCCAGTGGGAATGGGCATGTAGTTCATAAAGTCTGTCTGTGGCACACGCACTGCTTTTAGGCAGGGTTAACACTTACCATTGCGAAAAATGCAACCTTTTTTTGCGTTAAAATTCATTTGCAATTTTTTGCACCGCAGGTAAGGAAAGTCAAAAGGAATTTGCATGAGAAAGTAAGGCAGGGAACCACTGTGGTGAACATTTTTGCAACTTTATAATATTTTGCAACCAGTTGCAATAATTTATACTTCTAGCTATCAGAAAGTGCAACCTAACCATTGATTTCAATGTACTTGTGTCAGAAAATGCAACCCAAGCTAATCCTATTCTCACACAGAACCCTCCTCTACTGGGCAACTAATAACCCCCCAGAGGGAATAAAGAACCCCCGTGATGGCAGGGGCGTAGCAAAAGCCATAGCAACTGCTATGGGGCCATGGGTGCAGAGGGGGCCCAGGTGATATTAAATGTATTCACCATTAACTTTCTTGTGTAGCTCCACCCTCTGACTTTGTCTCAGTGCTCATGAACTATGAGCAGTTTAGATTGCATGAGAATGTAAATTACCCAATTATCACGGATCCCTAGGGTACGGGCAGGTGGCACTGCTTAACCACTTAAGTACCAGCGGACTCTGCCCCCTTAAGGACCAGAGACCACTGGTACAGAAACGTCAGAATTGAATCGCCGCACATAACCGCCGTCAGCCCCTCACGTCGGGAACCTGGGCCACCCACTCCACATCTCTATGACAACAGAGTTCCTGTGAGCCAGCCAGGAGCAGCTTTCATTGGCTCCTGACCCTGTCTTTCAATGTAAACCAATGGGAGTTACTTACATTGAAAGACAGTGCCAGGAGCCAATGAAATCAGCTGCTGACCCGCTCACAGGAACACTGCTGTCATAGAGACAGGCAGAGCCAGTGAGCTGCGGCGGGACACAGCAGGGATTCAGCGGCAGGAGCGATGAAAAACGCGGATGCGTGCAGCGGCAGTGTGTTGCAATCCACGCCCACGCAGCCAGATAGCCTTCAAAACAGGGCGTAGATTTCAACTATAGTAGTCCTTAAAGGGGAACTGAAGTAAGAGGTATACGGAGGCTGCCATATTTATTTCCTTTTAAGCAATACCAGTTGCCTGGCTGTCCTGCTGATCCTCTGCCTCTAATGCTATTAGCCATAGCCCCTGAACAAGCATGCAGCAGATCAGGTGTTTCAGACTTTAAAGTCAGACCTGGCAAGACTAGCTGCATGCTTGTTTCTGGTGTTATTCAGATATTACTGCAGAGAAATAGACCAGCAGGGCTGCCAGGCAACTGGTATTGATTAAAAGGAAATAAAGGGGAACTGAAGTAAGAGGTATACGGAGGCTGCCATATTTAAGTAGTTAAGAGTGCCTACATCTGAGGGCCCCATGATCTCTAGCTACGCCACTGCTTGGTGGGCAATAAATACCCACCCCCGGGAGAAATAAACACCTCCCCAGTGGGCAACTACTAACCCCCCCTGGAGGGAACTAAACACCAGCAGTTGCAAATAATGACAGCCGGGAAATGTGAAAGAAGGCGGCGCATGCGCAGTTAAGCACTGTCCATTCAAGTTGCAAAATATTACAGGTTGCAATATTTGTCATTACACCACACTTGCCAGAGCCTTTTTTCCCGTTTCCTGAATTCGCGATTGCATTTCCCACACGCATTTTTCCACGTTCATTCTTTTTTCGCTTTCGCTGGCAGAATACATTGTACAGTTGCGCGATTTAGAATTGTGGGAAGAAACGTGAACGCAAAACACGAATAAACGCAAATGACGTGTGATTCCTGAGCAGCCATTGACTTTAATAGCCAGTGCGGCAGTGCCCGCTTTGCAGTGCATGGCAAACTGCCAACCATTCCAGCCAGTGTTTTCCCTGCCTGTTTTTTTCACAAAAACGCGAACGAAAAAATGTGACTTTTAGTAGAAGTGCGAAAACCCCATAGATGTTTTTGCACATTCGCAAAATGCACCCACATTTTAATAAGTGTAGACTCCGCCTTAAACTGACATGATGAAAGTGTACCTGTCATATCATTTTGCACTGCAAAGGAAGCCTTCTTTATATTCTGGACTATTTATTAATCTACTGTGTTTATACAAGAAATTAATAAAACACATTTTGATTAAACAGGCATATAAGATTTCTATTTTCCTGTTCCTGACCATCTAGGATATGACTCTGAGAGTACTAATATTAAACCTACGGACCAGAATTCGATAAAGGACCACTATCACAAATAATGGTAAAAATTCAAAACACATACGTATAAAATGTAGATTTCTCCCAGATTAAAATGCACTATAAATGACTTTTTTCCTATGTCGCTGTACTAACAACAGATAGTAAAAGCTGACAGATCTGACAGGTTTTACACTTGTCCATCACTTCATTGGGGAATCTCAGTATCTCCTTTAGGGCTCGTTCACACTGTAGGCGGTTTTTGATTTTTTTTTTAAGCGCTTGCAATTTTTCAAAATCGCCCTGAAAGCGCTTGCACCGTGCTATCCTATGCGCTAGTTTAGATTAGGGTGATCCGTCCGCTTTCCGCTCAGAGAAGCGCTGCATGGACCATTTTCGGGGGCGATTTTGCTGCAATGGAAAGTATAGGAAAACCGCGAAACGCTCACAAATTCGATTTGTGCAGCGACTGCTTTCGCGGTTTTAGGTATAAATACACTGTATTTATTCTTTTCCGGATCAAAGAGTTCACTTCTTTACTGATGTCAGTAAGTGAAAAAACGGAATCGCTCTGCAAAAACGCCTACAAAAACGTCCAACGAACAGAAATTGTCAGGAAGGGAAAAATAAATTGCTCCAAAAAATGACAAACGCTAACGCGATCGGAACACAATGTGAACGAGGCCTTATTCTTTACAAAAGCACTGCCTGGGAAGGATGTATGCAAACATGCCAGTAGGCTTCCTTACTCATTTGCACATTATTTTGGCAATTGGCCTGAGGAACTGCTATTCACTAAGTGCTTTAGTAAATAAAAACAAAACAAAACTGAGAATCACCCATGGGGATATGGACTAGTCCAAAATCTGTCAGATCTTCATGGCCTACTGCATAGGAAAAAAAAAAGTAATTTATAGAGCATGTTACTCTGGAAGAAATAAGTGCCATTTACAAAAATACGGGCAGCCTTTCGGCGGGAACTAAAAGGGCGCAGTCGCCGTTCCGTGAAGGACTCTTGCGAATAAGGGGTTAATTCTTACACATGGCCCATAAATCTCTCTGCCAAATGAAGGCAAATTCAATATTAGATAACGTCATTATATTTGCAGAATAGATTGTTAAAGAAAATTCTGCCAAAACATACGCCCGCCGAGGGATTCAGACAACTGGCGCCCAGATGGCGGTCTGAGACGGCAAGGTACATTCCAAGGTAACACACGGAATTTGGGCCACGTAAGTAAAGAGAGGTTCAGGTAAGCACTCAAGGAGGGCGCGAGAGATGAGAGAAATAGGGCAAGGAAATGCAGCTTCTAAATGACTTTGTTGGCACTGCACAGGACTGTGTGGTATATACAAAAACCTCTGTAAACTTAAGAGAACCAGGGATGCTCTCACGAGTAATAACGGGTGCTTAAGCACTCAAATTTGTGATTTAAATAAGCTTTAATTAACTCAGGTGTGCGGCAGGGAGTGAAGGGGTTGTTTACCCGTAAGTGCGCGTCCTCTCTGCACTCCAAACAGCTTGCGCGCTTCTTATTGGTCGTGTTGCAAGCTTCACCACTACACACTTTCTCCTTCCGGCTTGAAGGAGGAAGTGCAAGCAGTGCACTTCCTCCTTCAAGCTGGAAGGAGGAAGTGCGCGGTGGTGAGGCTTGCAACCGGCCAACAGGAAGCGTGCAAGTTATTTGGAGCGCAGGGAGGACGTGCACTTATGGGTAAATAACCCCTTCACTCCCTGCCGCACACCTGAGCTAGTTAAAGCTCATTTAATTCACGAATTCAAGTGCTTAAGCACCCGTTATTACTCGAGAGAGCGTCCCTGAAGAGAACCTGAGGCCGGTTCCCTATTACAAACTGACGTCAGCGGTGTGGAGCTCGCCGCACCACCAAAAACAGGACTTCGGGGGACAGCGCGTTAGTATGCGGTGTTCGCTGTCTAGCCACCAGCCAAGCAGGAATTGACGCGCGCTTGTCGGCACCTCCTGCTTCGGGTATGTGGAAGCGCGTTGTAAAAATATACTTTTGCCCATGCGTGCCGCGACGTCAACTGTTTTAAAAACCCTGCGTGGCAATAGACTAGTATGACTTCCGGGCTGATGCAGATCGTCGCGGATCACACACGGTAACGTAGTTCTGCGCTAGCGTTAGATTAGGAACTTCCGGCGCAGGAAGTATGAACATCCCCATAGGGTTTAATTAGACCTCGGTAGCAGTGCTGCACCCGCCAGTGTGAAAGGGCCCTTAAGTGAGAGGTATATGGAGGCTGCTATATTTATTTCCTTTTATGCAATACCAGTTGCCTGGCTGTCCTGCCGATCCTCTGCCTCTAATACTTTTAGCCACAGACCCTGAACAAGTATGCAGCAGATCAGATGTTTCTGACATTATTGTCAGATCTGACAAGTTTAGCTGCATGCCTGTTCCTGGTGTGATTCAGACACTACTGCAGCCAAACAGATCAGCAGCCAGGCAACTTGTATTGTATAAAGGGGACCTGAACAAGCCTACAGCTCATCCGGCTTATCTAATCAAATCTGACAATGTCAGAAACATTTGATCTGCATGCTTGTTCAGGGTCTATGGCTAAAAGTATTACAGGCAGATGATCAGCAGAGCTACCATGCAATCTGCATTGTTTAAAAGCAAATAAATATGCCAGTCTCCATATACCTCTCAGTTCAGGTGTCCTTTGAGGATCCAACATGTTGGAACCTTAAAGTGAAAGGGAAACGCATTTAAAAAAAAAAATGAAGCAAATACTTACCTAAGGAGAGGGAAGGCTCTGGGTCGTATAGAGCCTTCCGTCTCCTCTCTCAGTGCTCTCTATCCTGTGCTGGCTTCCCCCCCCCCCACCGTTTCAATCCCCCACCGAAAGGGTATTTGGAAGTCTTCGGGAGCCGTGTCTTCCCGAAGACGTGCGTCTCCATACTGCACAGGCGTGAGCGTGCAAGAGAGCGTGCTTGCGCAGGCGCAGTACAGGGCCGCCCTTCTTCAGGAGCACTCGGGCTCCCTGAAGACTTCTGAAGCCTCCTTCGGCTGGATAAAGCAGTATTTGACTAAATTAGTCAAATACTGCTACCAGGCGAGCCAGCACCGGAACGAGGGGACCAGGAGAGGAAGGCTCTATAGGACCCAGAGCCTTCCCTCTCCTTGGGTAAGTATGTCTCATTTTTTTAAATGCGGTTCCCATTCACTTTAGAGTAAACCAGAGACTAAGTAAATAAAAAGTTTTATACATACATGGTGCTTCCTCCAGCTTCCTCCATGTGAATCACTCCCACACCGCCGTCCTCAGCCTTCTCTGTTGCCGGTATGGGTCCCGTCACTTCTGCCAGTCGCGGCCAGTCTGACGCAAGAGAAGTGCGCTCTCTACGTATCTCTCCAGCAGCTCCCGGAGATACGTAGAGAGCACACTTCTCTTGTGCAGACGGGCCGCAACTGGCTGAAGTTATGGGACCCATACCGGCAACAGAGAATGCTGAGGATGGCGGCGTGGTAGCGATCTGTGTGCATGGGGCTGGAGGAAGCCCCAGGTATGTATAAAACTTTTAGTACATTTAGTCTCTGTACACGTTAATGACCCCGAACATGCTTTTTGTTCATATTTTTTTTTTGGGTCCCCTGACCGCAGGTAACCACTCCTTTGTGCACCAGTCGTCACCTCTCTCCATAGCAACAGAACGCCTGAAGGCTAGTGAAGGCTGCAGCGTCTGTACAGCATCTGTCCCTGAATTATTTCCTGAGGGAAATGTGTGTACTTATCTTTAGTAAATCAGGTGCAATATCTTCACATTGGACAGATGTATTAAAGTTCAATGCATTTAATAAAATCCTGTCTATCAGGAACAGACTTTGCTGCGGTTTTGGTTTTCAAAATAGGCTATGTCTACAACTCCCTCCTCTCCAGTAGTGTAAAGCCTGGTACACACTTTCAATTATAATTGGCCAATCACAAACCTTCATACTACATGGAGGTGATCTACACAATCTGCTTATTGTTTTCAATTTCTGTTGACCCCTACATGAAGGTGGTAAAATTGGTCAGTGATAATCAAGTCATAATTGAAAGTGTGTACCAGACTTACGTCTTGACCCCAAATCCTAGACCCATCAGCCCCATAGATCAAAATAACCCAATATTATCCATTAGTAATCATAGATTTCAACCAGATTTTTAAAAAGGAAACCTGTAATGAAAGGTATATGGAGGTTGCCATCTTTATTCCCTTTAAATAATGACAGTTGCCATCAGTGATGCTGATCTTTGGCTTCCGTAGAGACTGAATCATACCTGGAACAAGTATGCAGCCAAGTGTGGAGTCAGAACATCTGATAAACATACTTGTTCTTGAATGGGGGAAGGGAGGGAGGGGATATACATACCTGGGGCTTCCTCCAGCCCTCTCCTGGACAATTGCTTCCTCGCCGTCCTTCTCCACCTCCTGGATCATGCTGAAATCTATCGGAAATCAGTCTGCCATTTGTGGGCAGGCAATAGATCCCTCTGATCAGATTCAATCACACAGAGATCTGCCCATAGGGCTTGATTCAATAAACCGTGATATGACAAATAGCACACCTTATCAAAGATAGCACACATTGTCAAATATATCACACCTTATCAAAGATAGCACGCCTTATCAAAGTTAACATGCCTTATCAGAGTAGCATAGCGAACGCTACGAACTTCTGCCTGCTAATTGGCAATGGCACTCATCCTGCCCCGAGCCCCTACGGGTTTGTAGTGCTCGCTATGCTACTCTGATAAGGCATGCTACCTTTGATAAGGTGTGCTATCTTTGATAAGGTGTGCTATTTGTCATATCCCGGTTTAAGGTGCGTACACACGCCGTACTTTTGCAAACGACGGGTCCATCAGACCCTCCCGGGGGGCAGGGGCCTTCTGCCGACAGTTGCCCGTGAGTACAAGCTGCCAACAGCTTGTATTCACGTGCAACTGTCGGCAGAACGACCTCCCCGCGGGAGAGTCTGACGGACCCGTCATTTGCAAAAGTATGGCGTGTGTACGCGCCTTTAGTGAATCAACCCCATAGAGTAATGTATGGGCACCTTAACAGAAACTGGGAGATAAGTGTGTCAACGTTTACGGCCAGTCACTAGATTAATCCAGATGTTAACTAATGTTCTTTTCTCTGGGAAAACAAATAATTTTTACAGCAAGGTGCCAGTTCCTGGTGCGGTCTGCTCTCCAAATCGGACACTGCTGTCATGATTGCAAAAAAAGTGCATTACTGTAATTTTGTACTTCCTTGGCTGGCTGCCAACTTGACACCAAAAGATCATTTTTAATAGTATTAAATTACAAAGGGGACTTGTGCAGCGCCCATCTATGTTTATGGCAGTTGTTTAACAAAAGTGAAATTTCCCTTTAATCCTGTTTCTGATGTTGCCATTACACCCCTCTAGAAAGTCATTCTGAAGATGCGACAGAGGTGGCGCTGTGACTCACTCGTTAAGTAAGGGCATAGACGTCCTCCTCTTGCTCTTCTGCACCATGTTCGCCTGGTTCCGTAGGGATATTCGGATGAGGGAGGGGGCGAGGCGGCAGGGTTCCCCATCCACCTGCATGGGGATGGCCTTGTAGGTCAGAAGAGTCACCTCCCTGCACTGGTGAAGCCTCTCCCCATGGCCACCTACCTGGAGAGCAGCCTGGAATACAGGAAAGTATTGCAGAAAATTAAGTCATATGATCAGATATAGACCAATCAGTCTCAGCACTGAGTCATTACATTTTAATCCAGTCACAAAACTCAGCCACAAAGCTGTGTGTGGAAGCTTGGATGGAAGCCTCCATCCTTCAGCTCAGCCGAGTTCCTCAGTAAATGAGTTCACCTTCCCTGCCAGTATGTGGCACAAGTTGGGTAACAGCAGGCGCCACACACAGGTTTTCGCTTTAAAGTGGACCTGAGGCAAACCTTGGGTCAAAAAACAGATACTTACCTACGAAAAGAAGAGGGAAGCCTCTGGAACCTTTAGAGCAGGTATGTCAAATCGGTCCTACGAGGGCCGAGATCCTCACACATTTTTGATACAACTCAAATGCATGAATGGTTCTGAATCAGGAAAGATAGGTCCATCTGGTAGAACACATTCATTTCTTTTTCAGTCCATCCTAAACACTGGCATGGATCTGGCCCTCCAAGCCTGGAGTACGACACACGTGCTTTAGAGGCTTCCCGTGTCCTCCTCGCCCCTACTGCCATGCTTGCCAGGACCCTGTGGAAGATCTGGGTTGAGCTCTTCTTCATGCACTGGCGCGAGCACGGCCACACCGCATGGAGTAGCGGCTCTGGCTTACGGCGTAGGCGTGGCCACGCTTTCTGAAGCATAGGGATGAGCGCAGCTGCCATCAGACATCCAACAAGCTCGTCAGATTTCTTTCAAGGATCCGCAAGCGACAATGGTGGTCTGGAGGACATTGAGGAAAGTCTCTAGAGAATCCAGAGGCTTTCCTCTTCTCAGTATCCATTTTTTTTTTACCCATGGTTCACCTCGGGTACACTTTAAATGATAACTGTACATAGGAAGGAAGGAAGGGAAAAAAACAGAAAAAGATGTAAAAGAAAATACAAGATTTTACTTTCACTTTACTGTACCGTATGGCGGTTATGAGACTCCCATCCCCCACCATTCAAGCGTTTTGAATAGAGATTGGGTTACTCAGACCCCTCCACACCATCTATCACACAATAAAAGATAGATATTCCCCTGCCGGAGGTGCCGGCTCGCTGCACTAGGAATATCACTGATGATTTTTGCATTACAGTGAATAGACTTCACACACTGCGGACGTCAGGCAGGCTTTGTATTATCTGCTGCACACGAGGCAGAAAATGTTCCTCTGCCCCAATCTGACTGCATGATGGCCGAATAGCAGCCTGAAGCTACAGAGGAGGGAGCTGCATATTTCATCTATACGCAGGTTCACCAATTACACCTGTTGTGGCTCATTCCGTGTCCTGCACTGCCACCTTGTGGCAACATGCGGAAAACAATTCTGGAAGATGAAATACAAATTTTTGCATGCTAGAAAATAGTTTTACATGAACTTGACAATTGACAGAATTGACAATATGGCTGAACCTGGGGCTTCTTCAGTGTCCCCATAAACTGCATGGCTTCCCCAGCCTCAGCTTTGAATTGAAGCTTTGCCACCCATTCAAAGCTCAGAGTGGGGTGCTGTGACCAGGAACATTCTGGGCATGTGCCGTTGGCAAACAATTACTGTAAGTGGGCACGCCCAGGATGGTCCCGGACCAGGCTCCTGCACACAGTGGGGGAGCGAGCACAAAGAGGAGACCAGGAGTGGAAAGAGCATGTGTCCCTCATTGGTGAATGGGAGGCCATAGCTTCAACACCGAGGGGAGGCCTGAGAAGCTGAGGAGCCAGACAGTGTATGGGGACAGTAAAGAAGCCCCAGGTATGGCCACCTCAGAAATTTTGATTGAGTTCAGATATGCTTTAACTACTTTATCCACCACTACAGTATATCTACGTCCTCTGTGAATTCACCTAAGCCACGAGTCAGTAGATACCGTATATACTCGCATATAATCCGACCCGCATATAAGCCTGTCCCAGTATAGCTAGTAAAGTGCCCAGTATAGCCAGTATAGTGCCCATTATGGGTAGGCAGTGCCCCAATATAGCTAGTATAGTGCCCAGTATAGCTAGTATAGTGCCCAGTATAGCTAGTAAAGTGCCCCAGTATAGCTAGTATAGTGCCCAGTATAGGTAGGTAGTGCCTAGTATAGTGCCCAGTATAGCTATCAAAGTGCCCCAGTATAGCTAGTATAGTGCCCAGTATAGCTAGTAAAGTGCCCCAGTATAGCTAGTAAAGTGCCCAGTATAGCTATAATAGTGCCCAGTATAGCTAGTATAGTGCCCAGTATAGCTAGTATAGTGCCCAGTATAGCTAGTAAAGTGCCCCAGTATAGCTAGTATAGTGCCCAGTATAGCTAGTATAGTGCCCAGTATAGCTAGTAAAGTGCCCCAGTATAGCTAGTACAGTGCCCAGTATAGCTAGTATAGTGTCCCAGTATAGCTAGTATAGTGCCCCAGTAAAGCTAGTATAGTGCCCAGTATAGCTAGTATAGTGCCCAGTATAGCTATTATAGTGCCCCAGTATAGCTAGTACAGTGCCCAGTATAGCTAGTATAGTGCCCAGTATAGCTAGTATAGTGCCCAGTATAGCTAGTATAGTGCCCAGTATAGCTAGTATAGTGCCCAGTATAGCTAGTATAGTGCCCAGTATAACTAGTATAGTGCCCCAGTATAGCTAGTACAGTGCCCAGTATAGCTAGTATAGTGCCCAGTATAGCTAGTATAGTGCCCCAGTATAGCTAGTATTGTGCCCCAGTATAGCTAGTATAGTGCCCCAGTACCACCTGGAGAGGTGGAATGCGCGGACCACGACTCGCATACAAGCCTACCCCCCAACTTTTGAACCACTTTTTGGGGGTCAAAAATTTGGCTTGTATGCGAGTATATACGGTATACGTCTTGTAGCAGAAGCAGTGCAGTGCAGGATTGGGCTTACTCCTGTGCACATTTCTGACACTGATGCAGAACAGGAATGATGAACAGGAATATATGTTTCCTGAGCTCATGAGATTGATTTTTAACATTAAAAATACTTTTATTTTCTCAGTTCATAGTGAAAAATACACTCTGTAGCATTATTTCTACATCAAATATCTTCACCATAAATTGTAACAGGAATATACCGGTAATCTAAGTTTTGTGATAAGTGGTAAGAATAGCCAAACAAAATTTGTGTTTGTTATCTACAGTAGCACTTTTTATTTTTAAACTGGAATTGGTAAAGCTGAGATATAATGTGTTTTTCTATTTTTTTCCTTTGTTTTCCCATTAAAATTCACAAAAAAACAATTTTTTTTGAGGGAAAAAATGGCATACAATAAAAGCCTAGTTTGTCTTGAAAAAAATAATATATATTTCATTTCTGTGTCATAAGTAGGGATAAAGTTATTTCTGATTAAATAAGGACATTGCTAAACTGTCAAAACTGCTCTGGTCCATATGTGGGAAGCAAAGTCTGGATGCAAAGTGGTTAAAAGAAAAAGTTTAAGGGTCATTACATTGACTACTATAGTCACTTTTGTTTCAACTGCAAAAACAACCAGTTTTTGAATGGTATATTTGGTTTAACATAATGAAAGCTACTGTTAGCTCTAGATCAAAAACGAATGCTCCTATCTGCAAACAGTTTTTACTGAAACTTCCATTCACACCTCAGAACATAGTTTAGAGGTCGTAGGATTGCTCACTATAGTCACTTTTGTTTCAACTGCAAAAACAACCAGTTTTTGAATGGTATATTGGTTTATAGAGACTCTGAAGTCTCCTTAAAATGAGGTTTTTATTTTAAAAACCTCATTACCATTATTGTCCCTCTTAAAACGCTGCAGAACCGCGGCTGAAAACCCTCTCAATCACCCCAAACTCACGGGGTACATCGCGGGCTCCTTCCGCATAGAGGCAGCGCAGCTCTGCCTCTATGCGCATCAATCAGCCTGGATTGCTGCCTCTCCCCCGCCCCTCTCAGTCTTCCTTCACTGAGAGGGGCGGGGGAGAGGCGGAGATACGCGCTGATTGATGCGCATAGAGGCGGCAGCAAAATACACGACCAAGAAAGTCGTGGATTTTGCCTGCCGTGTACCCCCAGAGTTGGTGATCAAGGGGGTTTTCAGCCGCGGTTTTGTGGAGTTTTAAGAGAGACAATAATGTTAATGAGGTTTTTAAAATAAAAACCTCATTTTAGGGAGACTTCAGAGTTTCTTTAACATGGCAAAAGTTACTGTTAGCTCTAGATCCAAATCTAATGCTCCTATCTGCAAACAGTTTTCACTAAAACTTCCATTCACACCTCAGAACATAGTAATTTCCAACGGAAATTAATAAGGTAGTCCAGATAGGCTGCAGACACCTGGGTAACACCACATTGGACCTGAAAGATCGCACACAAACAATGGTTAGGTGCTGGAACCCAATGCAAAGTCCATAGAAGTAATGTTCTGCACACTGTGGTAGGGTACAATAGATTTATTGTCCCATCATGCACATAAACATACAATCCTCATCTGCAGACGATCGTTTCGGGGCCTCGCAGGATACCCCTTTATTAAGGTATCGCAGAGAAAAGATATAATCATTATAAACCTATTGTACCCGACCACAGTGTGTGAAACCTTACTTCCACTTTACTAACTAGCGGTAATATTGACGTGCAGAGATAGCGCACAGCAATATTAATGGTACTACCGCAGCAGTGTACCACCAGTTATGCTTTAAAGAGAAACTGAACTTAAAATAAAAAGTCAAAATAACCATGCACAAGTCATACTTACCTCCTGTGCAGTCTACTCCTCAATCTCTTCCTCCTCTCCTGCGTCCCATTTGTCCACTGTGATCAATGGAATTCTCCATCCTCCATTTTAAAAATGGCCATTACACCATAACAGCTTCCTGGTCAGCACACTATTAAACTGTAATATCATCCACTAGAGCCATAGGGAAAGATGGACATTACCTTGCACTTTCAGTCAGTAACTGACGGTTGCTGATATATAACTGACAGCAACTGGTATATTTCAATTCTGACAAAATATTGTCAGAACTGGAAAGGATCACCGTAAAAAGAAGGAAGTAAACTTCTGAGGGGAACTGACGGTGAGGTTAGTATGTAATATTCATTTGCAGCTACGTCATGTGTTTATTTGAAATTATTTTCCTCGCTTCAGGTTACCTTTGAGCACGACCCTCATTACTTGAGTACCACAAGCGTTGCTACGGTAACGTGTGTTAATAACCCGCATTGCCGTAGCAACGCTTACGTTACTCAAGTACTGCGGGTTGTAGTAGTAGCTCGGTACACTGCTGCGGTAGTACCGGTGGTGATACTGCTGTGCGCTGTCTCTGCACGCCAATATTACCGCTAGTTAGTGCACAAGGGCCCCGTGTCTCTTCTTATTTAATATGCCTCTTCTATCATAGAAATTCATCAGTTTTGCTTTCCATTTGGGAGCAATACTGCCTAGCCAACAATTACAAATTGATTCAACTATAAGATAGAGTTTTGATTCTTGATTTTCTGTATAAGCATCCTCTATATTCCTGCCTGATAGCAGGCTTTGCTCCTGAAGACATAAGCAGGGTCAGAGAGATGCACCTCTATGCAACTATCGGGGACTCAGGTGAAGGGGGGTCCGACCCCCCTCCCCGCCACTGTGCACAATACCCCCTTCCTGCTCGCTACCCCCTCCAGGCTACCTATTTGGGGGTGCGGGCGGCGTTTTTTCATTAACTTGCCTCAGGCGGCATCTTGCTTCCTCACTAGACCGGAATCCATTCATGATTTCTTACAAGAACCGCCTCTATAAGACTTTGTTTTCCTTACCAAAGATGCCATAGTGAAGCCAATGACCTCGATATAGCCGTCATCATGTCGCTGAGGCTCGAAGTCTCGATGGTCACCAGGGTTACCCCAGGGCATTGTGCCAGCACAGTACCTGCAGCGGAGAGAGAAGGAGGTTAGGCCTGGTCACAATGTGCCTTTGTGGAGGCATAGACTATCAGCGGTGTAACTGAATATACATTACACACAGAGCCCAGGGAGCAGAATGTAATAAACATTATCAATCTAGTGTGAATGCTGCTCCCTCGCAGTGCAGCTGAACTATGACACCATTCACATAACGCCAACTCTTCTGAGACTCAAACCGCTTCATGTTACATTACAGTAAAGAGAACAAGAAAAGAGAGAAAGAGAATAAGTATGTGCATGTGAGGAAGCAAATGCATATATTTTATGTGTGTGTGTGTGCGTGTCAGGGTGCTGTGTGTGTGTGTGTGTGTGTGTGTCAGGGTGCTGTGTGTGTGTGTGTGTGTGTGTGTGTGTGTGTGTGTGTGTGTCAGGGTGCTGTGTGTGTGTGTGTCTCAGGGTGCTCTGTGTGTGTGTGTGTGTGTGTGTGTGTCAGGGTGCTGTGTGTGTGTGTGTCTCAGGGTGCTCTGTGTGTGTGTGTGTGTGTGTGTCAGGGTGCTTTGTGAGTGAATGCATGTGCATGTTTGTAGGGTCTGGTGCACACCACGGGCGCTTCTAAACAATTTTAAAAACGCCAGCGCTTTAAAAAGCGCTTGACTAATGTATTTGGATTTGATGGATTACAGAAGAGCGATGTGATTTTCTCCCAAACGCGGGTCCTAAAGCATTTCTACTGCTTTCTGAGGCGATTCAGCCTTAACCACTTGAGGGCCGCAGTGTTAACCCACCCTAGTGACCAGGCCATTTTTAGTTAAATAGGCCACTGAAGCTTTAAGGCCAAGCTGCAGGGCCGTACAACACAGCACACAAGTGATTTCCCCCTCCCTCTTTCTCCCCACCACCAGAGCTCTCTGTTGGTGGGGTCTGATCGCCCCCCAGTGTTTGTTTGTTTTTTTATAAATATTTATATTATTTTTTAATAAAATCCTGCTTTTTTTTTAAATTAACTTTATTACCCTCCCTCCCCCCGCCAGCCAATCAGCGCGATCGGCTGTGATAGACAAGACAAGTAACATTTATATTGCGCTTTTCTCCTGGCGGACTCAAAGGGCCAGAGCTGCAGCCACTAGGACATGCTCTATAGGCAGTAGCAGCATAAGGATACTTGCCTAAGGTCTCCTACTGAATAGGGGCTGGCTTACTGAACAGGCAGAGCCGAGTTTCGAACCCTGGTCTCCTGCGTCAGAGGCAGAGCCCTTAACCAGTACACCATCCAGCCACTGCTTCAGCCTATCACAGCGGATCGCTTCCCAGTGTCCCAAGGGGACAGCCGTGCCACACGGCTGTCCCCAGTAAAGCGCTGCTGTAGATCGCAGCGCTGTACAAAGTAATTAGATGGCGGTTTCGCCGTCTAAATCTCCCGAGTGGAGACTGAAGGCGGGGTGGAGCTCCACCCCCCGAGCAGGAGATGCGAGCGCAGCCTGCGCGCGATCTCCTGCTAGCCCCATAGACAGCTGTTCACGCCAATGGGCGTGGAGCGGTCCTGGGGCTGCCGCACTTCTCACGCCAATTGGCATGGAGCAGTCGGCAACAGGTTAATGTTAAGTATAGGAAAGTGGAAAATTGCTCTGAAAAGCGCTAGATCAGAGCTATTTTCCAACTGTTTTTGTTACAGAAGCTGTTCAGCTACAGCGCTACTGTAATGAAAAAAAAAAAGCGCTACACAAAAACGCTCCAAAAAATCGCTAGGCATGATTAGAAAATCACTAGGTACATGCCTAGAATCGCCTAGAAAAATCACTTCAAAAAGAGCTGAGCGTTTGCAATTACGCTAGAACTTTTTGGTATGTACTGGCTCTGTGTGTGTATGTGAGAGTGTGTATGCTTGTATACTGTATATGTGTGCGCATGAGTGTCCAAGTTATTGCTAGAAAGTGTTTGTACATGTATGTACACAACATCTCCAACATCCGCCCCTTCCTGACCCTGGACATGGCCAATCTCCTATGTCCTCATCATCTTCTGCCTGCACTACTGCAACACCCTCCTCTCAGACTTCCCTCTGAACCGCCCCTCTACAATCCATCATGAACGCAGTAACCATACTCCTCTACTCCTCCCACCGTTTTATCTCCACGACTCCCCTATGCAATTCCCTTCACTGGCTCCCGTTACGCTTCAGAATCAGCTTCAAGATCCTATGCCTGGCCTACAATTCTATACACAAGTCCTGCCCGACCTACATCTCTGATCTGGTCAGCAGATACACACCTGGCTGCCAACTTTGCTCCTCTCCTCTTAATCACTCCACACATCTTGCACTCCCATGCACGACTAAAGGACTTCACTAGAGCTGCCCCCAATTCTGTGAAACTCTCTCTCACTGACCATAAGGCTTGCCCCTTCCTTCAACACCTTCAAACAAGCCCTCAAAACTCACCTCTTCGAGGAAGCCTACCCCACCTCACCTTTGTCCTAACTCTCTCTGCTGAGAACCTCTCAATGCAGCCACCCTCCTCTCCCTCTAGACTGTAAGCCTTTTGCAGGGCCCTCCTTCCTTGTGTATCATATTTGATTGTGCACTCTACGTACAGAATAATGTGAACTTGTATTATTGGGACTACCACTCCAGTGCAGGGCCGGATTTACCATAAGGGCAAGTGTAGGCACATGCCTACAGGCGATGATGGAAAGGTGGGTCATTCCCCTCCCCCTATCCTTACCGATTGCAGAGTCCTGAGCTGCTAGGGGCTGGAAGAAGCCCCAGGTAAGTAAAATCTGTTTTGTTGCCCTTGTCTTGGAAGTCCTTTAATACTGAGGGTATCTCTGGCTACCTAATGCTAAGGGGCACCTGTAGCTACCTGTGACATGACAGGCAGGGGAAGTAAGGGAGGAGTGACAGCTGGGCCAGCCGGCACACTTGTGGTGCGGTTCGGCGGGTGTTTGTAGGTTCATGGAGGGCGAAGTCTAGGGTTCATCTGTGCCTATAGGCTCCTGTGATGTAAATCCAGGCCTGCTCCAGTGTATGATCGGACGTGTATCTTATTGCTTATTACCTGTATTGTGTTATCAGTCACTATGTTAGTGCTATATAAATCCAATAAATAATAATAATGTGCGTGTCTGTATGTACATGCGTATTTATGCATGTGTGTGTTTGCAATTAATCGCATCTGTATATTTCTTGTATGTGTAGCTGAGTGTGTGTGAGTGGTTGTGTATGTTTTTATAGGAGTGTGTGTTTGTGTGTATTTACTCTATATGCATACATTAATGTACGTGTCTGTGTGCATGTATGTATTTATGCATGTATATGCGTGTTTATGTGAGGGCTTATGTACGATATGTACAGTAAAAAATTCTCAATACCTGGGGCTTTTTCCAGCCCCGATTGCTCACTTACCATCCTCCTGCACTGCCTGATGATGAAAGCGTGATGAAGGAGTGCACAGCCGGACTGCACATGCTCCGACTGGCCCCAACTAAAGGATTTTATGACCCGAATACCAGAGGATAAAGGCCATAGGGCCCTCCTTTGACCACAGTGTTAGCTCTTTATTGGTCCTGTGCTTGTAATGATCACTTCCATAGATGCTTTGAATGATCATAATCATTAACAAGCTTTTCCCCATCCCCTTTTTGCACATCTGATACTGTGGTTGTCCTTGGCAGGTTTTGGTGTGCCGTATCAATTTTTATGTATAGCAAACAATGTAAAACTCACACTGGGGCCCACAGCTCCTTAGCTATGCCACTGGGAGCAACAGTAAAGTTAGGGGAGACCTGGGGGGGGCAGGTCTGTTAAGGGGGGAGGGGTCTGTCAAGGGGGGCCCATTGAAGCATAAATGACCCTGCCCACAGAGATGAGAGGAAAGTGTCAAACAGGAAAAGGGTGATGACCGCAGGTAGAGTGACTTGGAAGGATAGAAAAGAGCACAGTGAAGGGTCACAGCTCACCTGGGAATATTTAAGAAGACAATACACTGAAACTTCAGCTCTTGAATCTTCGGCGTGAGGTCTGTCCCGTCACACTGAAACGTCAAAACAAAGCAACGTTATTGGCAGCTACAGACTAACAGAGCTACACAAGTCATTTGTTTCATCCGTTTTCTCCCAAATGTATTCAAAGAAAAAAAACAAGGTAACTTGAACTGGACAGCTTTATGTGTACTGGTAGATGTGTTATCATTCTTAGTGGGTAGCATCTTCTGCTGTAATGAGGTGAAGGAAATGAGTTAAAATAAGGAACCGCCTGGTGGCGGGAGTGTGAGTGAGGACGCATGTGGCCAGGGACGCGCAGGCACTGTGACAATCAACTGGTTCTGTCGGGAAAACGAAACAGCCGCCGCGGTGGCCGGAGGATTGATTTGTCCCGGCATGGACACAGGGCGGCTGCAGGGGGCGGGTAGAAGCCCCAGGTAAGTTAAACTCTTTTTTTGTTTGTTTCGATTTAGGTTTCCTTTAAGGGTCCATGGGCCAAATTCAGTAAACATCAGCAAGAAGGCAGTGCACAGCAATTTTACTGTTACTTACACCGACTACATAGCGAACACTGTGCAATTATTAATCCACATTACCTAGGTAACACGTGCTATGCTACTCACACAGTGCTTGTTACCCTAGTAACAAGAGCATTACCCAGTTAACGTATGCTACACCACTCCCAAAACCCATCAGCAATATACAGTGCTGTACACCACTGAGGCTGGGCACTTCCAGGAGCTCTATGGGAGAAGCATTTGTCCCTATGCCTCTTGTAGAGTCTGGATCCATGCACACAACAATTTGTAGATAGTGGCTAATTCCATCCCCCGGGGGGCAAGAGGCGTGGTGTAATGATGCCATGCTAGACCTCACATAAGAGACAGCATGATTGCGTAGTGGTTAGCGCTCTTGCCTTGCAGCGCTGGGTCCCCGGTGTGAATCCCAGCCAGGGCAACATCTGCAAGGAGTTTGTATGTTCTACTCATGTCTGTGTAGGTTTCTTCCGGGCACTCCAGTTTCCTCCCACATCCTCAAAACACAGATAAGTTAATTGGCTTCCCCCTAAATTGGTCTTAGACTACAATACATACACTACATGATATATACATAGAAATATGACTATGGTAGGGATAAGACTGTGAGCCCCTCTGAGGGACATTTAGTGACAAGACAATATACTCTGTACAGCCCTGCGTAATATGTTGGCGCTATATAAATACTTAAATATATAAAATAAATAAATACACAGGAGCTCCACCCACAGAAATGCTACTTATGCTCAGATGTACCCGGCCTCAGTGCAGAACGGCTCTGTATATCCCTGACAGGTGGACTATTTTATGTGGGTAGACTATTGGGGGGGGGGGGGGGGGCGCTGGTGTTTGGTTTCTAGTTTTAGTTAAAAAATCACTAGTTTAAAAGACAACTAAAGTAAGAAGACTATGGAGGCTGCCATATTTATTTCCTTTTAAGCAACACCAGCTGCCTAGCAGCTCTGCTGATCTATTTGGCTGCAGAGGTATCTGAATAATACTAGAAACAAGCATGCAGCTAATCTTGTCAGATCTGCCAATAATGTCAGAAACACCTGATCTGCTGCATGCTTGTTCAGGGACTATGGCTGGAAATATTAGATGCTAAGGATCTGCAGGACAGCCAGGCAATTGGTATTGCTTAAAAGGAAATAAATATGGCAGCCTCCATATCCCTCTCACTTCAGTTGTCCTTATGGAACATGAGTGTCGCAGGCACCTGTACCTAGTGACACCAGCACATGTTGTGTCGTCACTACATGCACCTGTGTCACGTAATAAAGGCTCTCGCAGTGACACTGGCGGAGGTCGGGAGTTGGCCAATGGACAGATTAACACTTCTGGCCCATTCACACTGGCTACGTCCTGTTTTGTTTTTTAAAAGGCTTGACATTTTCCAAATGCAAGTACAGTAAAGTTACAATTGGAATCATGGTAATGCATTAATAAATGAATGCATTTACGATTTTGGAAAAAGGCAATAGTAGTTTGGCTGCACTTTTCCTGCATTTCGATTGAGCCCAACATAGTGAAAATCACAAAAAGCAAAAATGCAAAACGCGTTTGGTTTTTGTCATCACTTTTTTTTTTGCACAAGGGCATGGGGGGGAACACATACAGACCTGGGGGGGGGGGAACACATACAGACCTGGGGGGGGGGGGGGGCTAGGTGGTAATTTTTCTTTTTATGTATTCAAGACTTGGATACAGTGGCGTAGCAATAGGGGGTGCAGAGGTTGCGACCGCACCAGGGCCCTTGGACCAGAGGGGCCCTCCCTCAACTGCTGTATTAGCTCTTTATTGGTCCTCTGCTGGTAATGATCACTTCTAAAATGCTTTGAATGATAATAATCATTAACAAGCTGTTCCCCATCCCCTTCTTGCACTTCTGACACTGCGGTTGTCCTTGGCAGGTTTTGGTGCGCAGCTTATGTATGGAGTGCTGGAGGGGGAGGGAATGTGAGATTTGCACTGGGGCCAATTGTGCTTTAGCTACGCCACTGCCTAGATTAATAAAGACCTAAAAAATGTGTCTCTGTCTTGTGTACCGTGTATCCACCGAATGCCCAGGCTCAGCATAACAGCTACACCCATAAAAGCGTCTGCCGCCAGATTGTAGCTGACGGGTCGTCTTTACAGCCAGACCAGGACATTGTCATTCGGTTTCATCATATTGTATTTGTAGCAGGGCCCGTGTCGCTGATCAGCTCTTTTCTGTTTTGTCCGCAGATTCAATATTTTTTTGCGGTGTTCTCCTCGGAACTTGATTAGCTCGTGTTAAGCCTCAGATTGTTTTTTGGGAAAACAGCTTTGTGGCGCCCAGCGGAGCGGAGAAAATTAGAATATAAAAGAGAAAATTGCCATATGTTCCTTCCGCAGAGGACTGCAAGCCTTAGAAAACCAGAATGAAGCGGAATAGAAAACAGGACATTTAAAATGATATTAGGCATGTGGACCTCAGCAGCGCTCGCTGCATTTATTTAGAGGTGGAACGCTTACTCACCATGTTTGCTATCAATTGTATTCGTCTTCCGTATTAAAGCTGAACTAATGTTTCTCAACACACTAGCAATACTGATAGATACCTCTCTGTTTAATGTAAAGATGCAAATATATGTATTTTACTTGCAGCATAAGAGCTGGGACCCACAGGAGCTGTTTGAGGCCTGGAACCCGCTACAAAACGCTATCGCTAATCGCAATCGCTAGCGTTTTGTATGAGCAGTTTGTAAGCGATTTCATGAGCGTTTTAGGCAGCGATTTTAAAAAAGTGTATCAATTTGCCAGCAGTTGTGTAGCAATTAGCGATTAGCGTTTTAAAGTCTGATTGGTCCTTTCAATTAATTTTAATTTTGTTACAGTGTGCAGTAACTTGAAAACGCTAGCAAAATCGCTCCGTGCAGGTTTTGCTGAGCAATTACTCCAGCGATGATATACTTTACATTGAAGCGCTAACACTCCCAAAATGCCGCATGTCCTGCTCCTGCGATTTTCAATCGCAATCGCTCCAGTTGAAGTTGCCCCATCCATTCAAAGTAGCTGAGCGTTTTTACAAAATGCTAGCGTTTTCAAACGCTCCAAAAATGCTCTGAAAATCGCCCTTGTGGGTACCAGCCCTGAGCCACGCTTTAGAATCACCGGCAATTCCAAAAGAGACAGACTAATGACAGCCAAAGGAGGTGGCTCCACAGGAGCAATTGAGTACTGGCGTACTGTGTAATAGCTGTACAAAGCGATTTTGCAGCAATTTTACTATCTAGAACCACAAGTGAAAAAAAAGGAAATTACATTTCAATCTCTGTACAAATCACTAGTATTAAGCAGTTCACCACTAAGGGTTTTTTCTCCTTATGGACCAGAGCAATTTTCACATCTCAGTGCTCCTCCCTTTCATTCGCCAATAACTTTATCACTACTTAACACAACACAATGATCTATATGTTGTTTTTTTTCACCACCACTTAGGCTTTCTTTAAGTGGTAGAAAAAAAATGGAAAAAGATAATACATGCTACTGTGATTAAAACCCACGTATTTTATGTGCCCATTTGTCCCGGTTATTACGTTTAAAGGAAACCAGAGCTGAGATCAAATAAAAGTTTTATACATACATGGATCTTCCTCCAGCCCCATCCGCACAGATCGCTCTCATGCCGTCCTCGGTCTTCTCCTGCTCCAGTACCGGGTCCCGTAACTTCAGTCAGTCGCAGCCAGTCTGCGCAAAAGAAGTGCGCTCTCTACATATCTCTCCAGTAGCTGCGACTGGCTGAAGTTACGGGACCCGGTACCGAAGAGGGAGAAGACTGAGGACGACGGCGTGGGAGCGATCCGTGCGCATGGGACTGGAGGAAGCCCCAGGTATGTATAAAACTTTTATTTGATCTCAGCTCTGGTACACATTAAATTATGCCCTAGTACTATGTATGGCAACAATATTTTATTTGGAAATAAAGGTGTATTTTTTCAGTTTTGCATTCGTCTCTAATTGCAAGCCCTTACTTGCAAAAATAACAGACGTATACCATCATGACATACATATTAAAAAAGTTGAGTCACTAAGGTAACTATGTATGTATTTTTTATGTATTTTTTTTTTAGTAATGTAAAAATGTAATTACAGTTAGGTGTAAAATTGATTACGAATTTGCCAGGAACTTCGCATTACGATTTTGCATCGTACTTGTGCATTTTGGTGCAATATTGCAATTATGCGAACTTTGAGCTCAACATTATACACAAGTATAACATAAGTGACTAAGTACTCACCACAACTTTAACATGTTTCGATAAATCTCTGGAACTTCGCTGTAGAAAGTCCGAAAAGGCAGCCTGTCGGAAAACAGAATTATCCAAAGTTGACATACTGACAATGAATTACAAAACAAATGTACAGATGATAGATGTGAAGGGCGTGGTATTGGTGGATCTCTAGAAGATCCTGGCACACCCTGCCCTGGGCATCATGTGACATTCTAGTATTGAGTGTGTCAGAGGGTCTAGGCCAGTTGCCCACCTAAATATAGCCCAATCTACATGATACAATTCTTTGTGCGATTCAATTAAGATTCTATTTACGATCCGATTAAATCCAACATTTCCGATCGGGATTTGATTCAATTCGAGTTGCCATTGTTTTGCAATGGCAAATCAAATTGAATCAAATCGAATCCCGATCGGACATGTCGGATTTAATCGGATCGTAAATAGAATCGTAATTGAATTGCACAAAGAATCGTATCGTGTAGATTGAGCTTTAAAGGGGCGGTGATTGCACGTCAGGGGGGCCTGCTGCCACATCACTGCACTGCATAAATCCGGCTTCATATGACCCTACCCCACAGTGCAGCAAAAGGGTCAAATGCATAGGCCCGCCCCCTTCTCAGCGACGTACTCCCTGCTGGGCAGGAAGTACATCACTGGGATTCCCGTCGGTCCACGGATGAGGCCACACTGCACTTCCAGCATTCGCACTCACTGCATCACCCATTGGCTAGCATTACTGCATAATCTGTGTGGTACGCATGGTTCATGCGGTAACACCCTCCAGACTTTGCTATGGCATTGTAGCAGTTTGGTTACTTCCATCACATCACATTTACTATGCAAATTTCCATAGACTTGCTTGTCCCTTTGCGACGAGCTGCGGCGGGGGAGAGCAATGCGGTGCGACGCAACATGTGTTGCAGAGGGATGCAAAGGCATTGTCCATCTTCTTAATTCTCCCACTATTTAATAGTTCCTCTGCTCCCCTTCACAGCAACAGAACACATCGCTAGCCCAAGTCTGTACAGCACTCAGTCCCGAACTGTTATCCAGTTGAAAAGAAGTAATTATACTTTACATATCACTGTGTGTTCTTTGAGTTTCTCTCGATACAGAATTCAGACACGTTGGAGTTACTAGTTTTTAACATAAACAGTCTGTCTGAACTACGGTACACTCACCCCTGCATAGAACATCTTGTTACGAAAACGACTGTTGAATTTTTCAGGATTTGCTTCTGCAAAAGAAAAAAAACAAGAAATTACCCTGGTGAACCTATTAGGGCTCTTATCTTTGTAAACTGATACTGCTGCTTAAAGAAGAACTCTATAGGGATTGTAAAGCAGAGGGACACCAAGAGCCCCAATAGTGTAATTCGTCTTGGGGACAACAAAATAAATGAGAAGTTAAAATTATACTTACAAACCAGGGTTACCAATAGGCAACCACTGTATAGGCAGGTGGGGTGAACAATCCTGACCCCACTCAGGAATAAAAAGTCGCTCTCTGTAGACAGGAAAATAGGGTAACAACCCTCCACCCAGGGTGGACTCAATGCAGTGTACAAGATACAGAGGCGCCAAAAGAATAAAAGGTAATTAAATGAACTTAAAAAACCAACTGTTTAAACAGAGGAGGCGGCGGTGGTCTTACCCCCTCCAAACAGACACAGGCAAGGACTGCGATTCAGAAAGTCAACAATTTATTTGGAACTCTAAAAAACAATGCAACGCGTTTCACGGGCCATACATCCCGCTTCCTCAGGCAAAATACAGTAGGAGTCACAGCATCTGTATTATATCAGCGAGCTTGGCGCCTCTGTCAATGTAAGATACAGAGGCGCCAAGCTCGCTGATATAATACAGATGCATTGTTTTTTGGAGTTCCGAATAAATTGTTGACTTTCTGAATCGCAGTCCTTGCCTGTGTCTGTTTGGAGGGGGTAAGACCACCACTGCCTCCTCTGTTTAACCAGTTGTTTTTTTAAGTTCATTTAATTACCTTTTATTCTTTTGGCGCCTCTGTATCTTGTACACTCTATAGGGATTGTGGTGCAGCATATGAAACAAACAACAATGCATTAACCCTTTTTGGATAACTAATGTGAGAGCTGGGGGGAGGAGTGTTTGGTTTAGGCGTGATTTATGAACTGTGATACAAGTGACATTACTTTGGGATAAAAGCTGTTAGGATAACTATATGGAAAGTAAGGAGACACTCACAGAGGACAACATTAGGCGGTGGGTGAAGATTATGTTGGGATTATGGTTTGGGCAAGGGTTAGTTCAACAGTAGAATATGAGTCAGGGCTAGGTTAGTATTAGACTATGAAAAAAGTATTAGGTTATGCATGCGGGTTACGTTGGTAGCTATAGGAAGAGTTAAGGTGGTGAATAAGGTGTTGTTTGAGGGATTTGATCAGATAGATCCCACTTTGGACAGATAATGATCTGAGAGAGATCTTTCTTTTGCCAAATTGACCTGTGTACAGCCAGCTTTAGATCAGTGTTAGCTAAGTAGAAATGCAAGAAGCATCGCCCATTGGGGATCGGGAAACGATCCCAAGGGGTAGCCCTTGGCATCGTCCTGATCCCCAATGGGCAACTGGGAACAATTAGGGAATTCAGGGAACAATGCTGTAAAGACAGCAGTGGTTGAAAATAGCATTGCAATCTGTCATGCTCGGGCATTGATAAGGAACCAGACAGGACGGATCTTTAACGATGCCTGGGCAATAGTGATTGGCAGCCAATGTACACACATAAGGCTGTAGCTACGGGTTGAGTGAGAGTCTGAAGAATTATATATTTAATAGCCACCTTATAAGTGTTGGGTCAGTATCAGTCTCAACTGACAGTTAAATATGAAACTATAAGTAAGCATTAGGTCAATATTATGACCAAGCCTGTAGAGTTGGAGCAATTTTGGGTACCTGGAGTCGGAGTCGGTGATTTCATAAACTGAAGA
This sequence comes from Hyperolius riggenbachi, assembly GCF_040937935.1. Classification (NCBI taxonomy): domain Eukaryota; kingdom Metazoa; phylum Chordata; class Amphibia; order Anura; family Hyperoliidae; genus Hyperolius; species Hyperolius riggenbachi. The sequence goes on along the minus strand of NC_090648.1, from coordinate 452,655,182 downwards.
TTCAGATGATTTATGTACCAACTCCATAGCCCTGATTATGACTGGTCAGTATTATACTATAAGTGACTGGTCAGTGTGAGGCTATAAGTGATAGTTAGGTCATTATACTATAAGTGACTGGTCAGTATGAGGCTTTAAAGTGAACCGAGCACCATTTTTAGCACCCAGGGCATTTCAATAGCACTTTAAAAATGCATGCCAACAATGTGTCTCATTATAAAAAAAAACTTCCTTCTTACCTATTAATTTTACATTTAATGTTTAGCACTGAGTTCATTAGCCTACTTCAGTTGAACGGCCCTACCACAGAGGTTTCAGGCAGCTAAGGACTTAAGTAATTATTTTATTGCACACATTATCTAAAGGTAAACAATACCTTTTCATGAACAGAGGGAGATATGTAATTAGGACAACTCTTTCAAAGAGCTTATCCAGAGGGAATGTGTGAAGATAGCATCTGTGACTTCTGTAAATAAGGATGGGGAGAAGGGGAGTGGGGAACATGGCAAATCCTATAGCTATTACAAACCAGGAGAAACTCCAGGGAAAGAAAGGGTACTTAGTTCCCTTTAAGTGTGAGTAAAGTCAGTGTAAGTCAATAACTGAGGGTTGGCCGGTATAAGGTTATGAGCTTTCGCATCAGAGATCAGGCAATACATTTATACATTTGTTAAGCCTTGATCTCGAAACCTGAATCATCTTTGCTAATCTGCTGAGCCTGAGCCACTAAAACAACACTGAAAAAGAACACAGGTACAGGCCAGGTCTCTGAGTCATGTTACTTACAGGATTTGTTGTGTTTTCGTCTTCCGTAATAAGACACGGATGTGAGTGGCAGGTTTATTGTAATGTGCCACACGTGACAGCAATAAGAAAGTCCCACAAAGCGAGTCACACGGGGGTCGTGAATAATAGCGCTGTAAAATGGTCTCCAGCGCTGTGGGATCGGTACACGGACTGCCTTCTACACATCCTCTAATGTGGGGAGCCGGCGTTCGTCACCGGGTGCAATGAGGCGTACAGCTCGCGTTTTGTACATTACGCACTTGAAAAGCACAGGTTTCACTCCATTACCCATAAATGTATCCCATTTCCTCTGCCTCTAACAAAGACAACAGAGCAATAAAGCAAAGCAGAAGATGAACAAATGACCTGGATAAGGAATGCAGAGAAGAAAGAATCGGATATAAAATGTATCTTGTCTATCCTGCGCAGATAATGCTCACCCGTGGATGGGAGTCCGCATTAAGAACTGTGAACCTGCTCCAGGCTGACATCCAGATTAATGGCTCGTACAGATCTCAGCCCTATGCATTTTTATGAGCTAATATTTAAATTAAAGAACAGAGGTAAAGTGAAGCTATGGCTATGTGTGCGGAAAGTGATTTATTATATAACTTCTTGCCATCTCTATGCTGTAGGCAATGGTTGCAGTGATTGACAGATAAAAAGCTGGCAATGCTGCCTTTATTGCATGTAATTTTTTTTTTATTATACTTTATTTTGAAGGGAAAAAGGTATATGAAAGAGGAACTCCAGTGAAAATAATGTAATAAAAAAAGTGCTTCATTTTTACAATAATTATGTATAAATGATTTAGTCAGTGTTTGCCCATTGTAAAATCTTTTAAATCCCTGATTTATATTCTGACATTTATTACATGGTGACATTTTTACTGATGGCAAGTGATGTAGCTGCTGCTTGCTGTTTTGGCAGTTGGAAACAGCTGTAAACAGCGATTTCCCACAATGTAACAGGGTTCACAGACAGGAAACTGCCAGAAGTACCTCGTTACTCAGAGTTTCTTGTGGGAGGGGTTTCACCACAATATCAGCCATACAGCGCCCCCTGATGGTCTGTTTGTGAAAAGGAATAGATTTCTCATGTAAAAGGGGGTATCAGCTACTGATTGGGATAAAGTTCAATTCTTGGTTGGAGTTTCTCTTTAAACATCCCTGTAAGCCTTACCCACACATAAACACATCCTATAGGTTGGAGAGCGTGTGGCTTCACCACTTGGCCAATACCAATTACTTTTATATTTAAAGAGGAGCTGTTAGGTATAAGGTCTCAGAGAAAATAAACACATATATCAGTAGCTAAAGATTGGCTGTACTTACATTACATATGCATTTCACTGTCCACGTTTGGATTTCACAGAATTTGTATATAGTATATGCAGAGATAGATGCTCCTGACAGCTCATGGCAGGCTCCATATTTTTCTGTCAAATGGGTCGTCATGTCCTGCCTGCTTCCTGATCACAGATAAGCTCCTACTTGAACAACACAGTGTGCAGTGAATATTAATGAGCCATGTGGCTAGGAACAATAGCTGACTCCTGCAGTGTACTCTGCCCAGATATTTATCAGTGCTACGCGCTGGACTGATTAGAAGCTCCTGTAACGTCTCATTAGCAGCCGAGGGGAGGGCCCCAGAATGCTTTGCAGTTTAGTATGCGGCTTGCGTCCTTATGGTTCTATAACAGCCTTTCTGATAAGCACACATCAAAGGTAACTGAGATTTTTATCTTCACTAATTTCTTTATGGCTTCCTTCTAAACTGTTTAACACAGGAGAATAGAGGTTTAAATTAGCTTCTGCAGCCTGACAGTTACTCTTTAAGGACCATTATCTTGAAAAATTAAAATATGTAAAATACATGTGTACAAGAACTACATTTCTTCCAGAGTAAAATACAAAATAAAATTACTTTTCTCTGATGTTGCTGTCACTTACAGTAAGCAGTAGAAAACTGACAGATCTGACAGGTTTTGGACTAGTCCATCTCCTCGTGGAGGATTCTCAGGGGCTTCTTTATTTTTAAAAGCATTAACTGAATAGCAGTTGCTTAGTCCAACTGCCAAAATAGTGTGCAAATGAGTGATTTTGTAAAGAAGAAAAAAATATACTTAGTTTTACCATAAGAAAATGGACTAGTCCAAAACCTTTCGGATCTGTCAGACCTTTAATGCCTATTGCAAGTGACAGTAGCATAGGAGAAACGTGTTTTATAGTCCATTTTAATCTGGGAGAGATGTACTTCTCATAAATGTATGTACACGTATTTTAAATTTTACATTTTTCGTGATAGTGGCCCTTTAAGGGGTACTTGGTGAAGTGGGTGGAAAATCCTGCCCCAGTTGCACAGCACTCTTTTACTTTTATGGACAAAGGATTTGGAGGATGTGGGGTACGGCCTTGTTCACATCTGCTGCACTGAGAAACGTGGGAAAGCGCGTGGTTAAAAACGCATGCGCGTTTTAGTGCGCGATTCTGTGCGTTTTGTGTGCACTTCTTTAAAGCATGTTTTGCTTATTGTAGCAGTTGTCAATAAAGCTTTGTTTTTATATGTAAATGCAATTTTTTTGCAATTAGGAGTAAAAAAATGCATGCGCTACTATGCGCTTGTACACGCTTCTATGCACTTAAAAAACGCACCCATTCACTTGCATTGATGTGCGCTTTACAGCTCAACGCACAGAAACGCATGCAACACTACGTTTTTGTAACGCTGCTCAGCGCAGCGCATAGATGTGAACCAGACACATTTAATTACGTGGGAAAATCAAAACCTTGCTCGCTGAACGCACAGGGCGGTGCGCTGTGAAAAGCGCACAGAAACTTCCCTGATGTGAACGGGAAGGGGAGGGGAGAAAGCAGCAGAGAAAGATACAGGACGAGGAGAGAGCAGAGAGACATGAAGGAAATGGAACAAGTTCAGATAGAACTAGGGAAAGAAATAGACAGACGCTTGACGAGGAGCGAGACAGCAAGGAAGGTAATTACTTAAATGTCTTATGCTGGGAATACACGGTTCGTTTTTGCCTTCGTTTAAACCTTCGTTTCGATTGTGCCTTTTGTCCTTTTCGATCCCGAAATAATCAGTCATACGGTTAATATCACCACCCACGGTTTAGTTTTTTTTTCCGATTCTGATGGTTTCGTTTTTCCAATGATCGAAGGCTGCAAAGAAACGAAACGAAAATCCCTTTTTACAGGGACGGACTAGCATAAACGAATATATAATCGATCTGAACAGCCATCAAGCCTACCAATGGCTCGATTAGATGGATAAAGAGAGATAATATCAAACATGTTCGATCACTAGTCGTTCGTTTTTGGGGTCTATTAATCGAAACTATAATGAGATTATGACTATTTTCACATACGTTTTCAACACTCGATTCGTTTACCGAACGAATCGAAGGTTTAAACGAAGGCAAAAACGAACCGTGTATTCCCAGCATTAGGGAACCAAAATGTGGTTAATCTGTCCACCTTTGAGCTACAGGACAAACATATCACTTTGCTCAATAAAGGATTGTCTTTTTCACCAACAACTTCAGGAGATGTATTCGAAATATATAAAGATATTTATCTATTTTTAAGAAATGTACTCCTTAGGATAACTTATGGTAATGCTGATTTTACACATGATCAAACCAAGGAAGATTACGTGAGTCTAACTATAAATGAAAGAGAGACATTGTCAGCATTAGAGGCCCTATTTGATGAAAATCAGTCAGAAGTAATGACTGCTGGCGAGGAAATCTCCCCATCGGGAATAGATCCTGGGGAGTTGGATGTAGTGAGACCACCTTCCTCAGGGCTACATGTAAAATCCAGTTATATGCCTCCATTGTCCCAAAATAAATATATTAAAGTATTTCTGGATACCATAGAAAAAGAGTTGTGGAAAATGCGTTTTACCGCATTTCCCGAAGACAGAAATGTAAGTAAAGAAGAGGTAGATGCCTTAAAAGAACTTACTTGTGCACCCAAAATAATTATCAAGCCGAGTGACAAGGGAGGTAACATAGTGGTACTTGACGAAGAAGCATATGTCAAGGAAATAGAGAGGCAACTTGGGGATAGAGATACTTACCTGCCCCTGCGAGATAATCCCTTTCCCTTAATAAAGGACAGGATTAATGATCTACTTGATGATGGTCTTTTCCTTAATCACATCTCTAGAACTGAATGGGAATATTTAAAAGTTGACACATATAATATACCCACTATGTACGTTCTTCCTAAACTACATAAGTCCCCCCATAACCCTCCAGGAAGACCTATTGTCTCCTCGGTTGGTAGCCCCACCCAACGAGTGGGACAATTTATTGATAAAAAGCTGAGTCCCTTGGTCCAGTCCCTGCCCTCCTATGTCCAGGATACCCGCGATGTCCTGGGTGTCCTGGCTGGTCTTGAGCTGCCCCCGGAGTCCTTCCTTGTGGGAATCGACGTTGAGTCCTTGTACACGTCGATTCCGCATGAGGACGGGCTCCGGGCAATGTCCTTCTTCCTCCACGAGAGATATCCCTCCGCGGGGGCCCATAATGAGTTCCTTGTCGAGTGCATGCGATTAATCCTGACGCAAAATTGCTTCAGTTTTGGTGGCAGATATTTCCGACAGGTGCGTGGTACATCTATGGGGGCGGCGTGCGCCCCGGCCTACGCGTGCCTACATTTAGGATTTTGGGAGCGTCGAGACGTATTTCCGAACCCGGATTTTGGGGCGCACGTCGCCCTCTGGATTCGGTACATAGATGATGTACTGGTGGCATGGAGTGGTAGTAGCGATGAATTGGATGGATTTATCTCAACGCTTAACTCTAATGAACGCAATATAAAACTTACATATACGTATGGTAATGAGATCCCTTTTTTGGATCTGCGCCTTAGAGTGGACGGAAATAGAGTGGTGTCTACATCTTTTCGAAAACCCTCAGCCGGTAACGCTCTCCTCCATGCCTCCAGTCACCATCCATCCTCATTAAAAAGAGGTATCCCCTATGGACAGTTCCTCCGGTTGCGGAGGAACTGTTCCAATGATAATGACTTTCGGAAAGAGTCTAGGGACATGTATACCCGATTCCGTGAACGGGGGTACACGCATTCGGTTTTGCGGCGAGCCCTGAAGCGTGCATGGAACTTGGATCGAGAGGATCTCCTGGCCACTCGCGGGGGGAGGTCCAGTGTGGAGGGAGGGGGACATATGCGGCTCGTGACCAGCTATGGCACCCATTGGGAGAGCTTGCGGGAATTGCTGTCCACGTTTTGGCCAATCTTGACGGCCTCAGACGAGATAGCAAAAGTAGTGGGTCCACGCCCACTGCTTACCGCCAGGAGAGCCCCCAATTTGAGGGACAAATTAGTACGTAGTGAGTACAGAGCTAATAATGAAACATGGCTACAGAGAGGCGTACCTAACGGCTCTTATAAGTGTGGCAAATGTAAACTTTGTCCATTCATTGAACACACAAAGAAGTTTGAGAATAGCACTGGGGACGTTGAATATGACATAAGAGCATTTATTAATTGTGACACGACTCGTGTCATCTACATGATACAGTGTCCCTGTAAGCTTAAATATGTCGGGAAGACTAAAAGGGCATTAAAGGAACGAGTCCTGGAGCATTTCGGTAAAATTAAAGGAGGTAAAGCAATAGGAGGCATTTATGAACACTACAGGGAATGTCATAATAATGATTTAAGAGGCACCCTGGTTAAAGGCATTTACAGATTAAAGGTGTCCACAAGGAGAGGAGACTTTGATGAAGTGTTGTACTGTAAAGAAGCATCATGGATCTTTAAATTAAATACGGTAGCACCATTTGGCTTAAATGCCGAATTGGACTTGACTCCATTTTTGAGGATCCAAAGGTATAACTAACTGTATGGGATTTGTATGGACCCGCAATGAATGATAGGTGCCATGCAATAAAAGTGCCAAAAATCAAAAATTAAAGAATTAAAAAATTAAAAACTATAATCAAAGTTTGGAATTTAATATACAGATTTGATAATATCTGAATTTAACATTGCCCTAGAGATCGCATATGTACACATCTTTGAAAGAATGGTTGGAAGCCTGTGGACGTACTCAGGTTATTAAGGATCCTGTGTGGCAAAACAAACTATTGACCTTCCAGTTGACATAGAAATGGCTTTCTTTATATGTCATCATTTATCTATGTATGTGGAACTATGAACTCTTTGATGTCGCAGTGGCCCCCTTTAATATGAAGTCATGACGTCCGCCCTGTAAGAAAAGCACTGACTTGAAACTATTGATCTTCCATTTGACATGGGAATGGCTTTCTCTATATGTCATCACTTATCTATGTATATGGAACTATGAACTCTTTGATGTTGCAGTGGCCCCCTTTAATATGAAGCCATGACGTCCGCCCTGTAAGAAAAGCACTGACTTGAAACTGATGCGTGTATATGGAGCCGTCAGCCCATCCCATTGCATGCCGTGCATTGAGTCACGGTGTGTACGTAGAGAGGAGGCGGGCTTTTCTGCACTATTTTTAATGAACTTTTGCGTACATTGAAGCCACACCCTGAGGAAGCGTCGCAGGTGACGCGAAACGTCGGTGGGCGGAGCCACGCAGCCTGTTCTCTTGCTACGCTTCCGTGTTGCGAGCGCATGGAGTGGCATTCCGTCTTGTATGCATGCCAGGTTGGACCCAGGCAGCTAACCAGACTGCCAGGACAAAGGCATTACCAGCACTGAGGAGTACAAGCCGAGATGCGGCCTTTCTCTATTCAATCACTCCCCAGTGGCATATGAAACAGCAATACAAGTATCAGGAAAGCAGGACGGACGCCAGCAACATCATGTGGTGAGACCCATCCTTTATTCCTTGCTGACAAGCATACGAACTGCACTACCTGTGGAGGAATGAATTTTTGCTAGCTCCCAGGTCCATTCAATTACTTAGTGCGACGGATCATAATGAGAATTTGAACTATTGTCCTCAGAAGGAAGAGGGGGGCCCCCACTATACACATATATATATACTATTTTTCCATAGTGCATGGCACCGGTACGGAAGCGTGGCATGCTTGTGATGTATGGATGGTTAACTTCCTAAAGCATTGTCAAGCTGACATATTTATTATAGCGGCTGATTGACGGCTAAACTGTAGCTTTGCTTATGCAATTTTATCTTTGAATCATGTGTGTCCTGTCTATATTGTGATTAATTGATTATTTAATAGTCCTTGATTTATTAATAAACTTTGATATTTTGCATATTAAGGTGGCCTGAGTAGCCATATGTGTTCAGATTTCGAAGTGTAATTATTGTATTAGGGTTGGCCCCGCCCACTATCCTGTAATTGGGTAAGATAGCAAATTGTCACAAGGACTATAACCACAGGCATTATTTTGCCTTCATATTCCTTTTTTCTTCACTGATGTGAACGTGGCCTAATGCTGGGTACACACTATGAGATGAGATTTAGATTTACTGTCAGATCGATTATTTCCAACATGTCCGATTTGCTTTCCGATTGATTTCTAAGCATTTTCCAATCGATTTACTATTAAAGTTAACGGAAATCGATCGGAAATTGCTTGTAAATCGATCGGAAAGCAAATCGGACATGTTGGAAATAATCGGTCTGACAGTAAATCGATCATAAAATCTCATAGTGTGTACCCAGCATTATACACTGTGGGTAGTTATGGGTGCTATCCACTACCACTCAGGTAAACAGATAATGGGGGGTTATATCTATCTCCCTACCTATTTCTTTAACCTTTTAACTGATGATTTATTTTGTGCGCTGCAGCGCCACGTATTTTTTGATCTCCCACAGCCTGCCTGTGAGCCTCCCCTAGCCTAATGCAGAGGGGTGCAGGGAACGCTTTGATATGCACCTGAAATGTATGCAGGATCGATTCTCCTCTTCCACTACTGTGCGGTGCTGTAATGCTGACATCATCCATAATACAACATGTAATCAAAACCTGAAGGAGGATGATGTCAGCGCTACAGAACTCAGAACTTCCTCTCTGTTCTACAAAAAAATATGTAACAGCATAAAAACCTTTAAAGAAAAACATTTCTTTCAAATACTGCAATAAACTGCAGAGTATCTACAGGACTTCCTGCTTTTATGGAAGCAGACATAGGGTTAACACCCTGTGTTTACCAATTAGCTGTTCTGCTGTGGCAGCCAGCTGACTCCGCTGAGATCAAATTACAACTTGTGATTAGGCACAGATGAGGGGGATTTACACAGGTTAAACTCTCTAAATACACACAGGGTGCATTTCTCTATACTTTCCTTCTGTCCTGTGCAAGAGTTCAGGTCCACTTAAAGAGGAACTGTCACGAAAATCTTAAAATTTAAAACACATACAAATAAGAAGTACATTTCTCCCAGAGTAAAATGAGCCATAAATTACTTTTCTCCTATGTTGCTGTCACAGTACAGTAGGTAGTAGAAATCTGACATTATCGACAGGATTTGAGCTAGTCCATCTCTTCATGGGGGATTCTCAGCATGGCCTTTATTCTTTATAAAGACATTCCCTGAAAAAGATTTATACAAAAATGCTGGCCAGCCTCCCTGCTCGCTGCACACTATTTTGGCACTTGGACGGAGCAACTGACATTCACTAAGTGCTTTTAAAAATAAAGAAAACCCTGAGAACCCCCCTATGAGAAGATGGGCTAGTCCAAAATCCGTCGGTAATGTCAGATTTCTACTACTTACTGTAAGTGACAGCACACAGGAGAAAAGTAATTTATGGCTCATTTTACTCCGGGAGATTTCGCAACAGTTCCTCTTTTAAGAAGGCAAACCCATACTTAGGATTGGCGATAGGTACAATACTTGGTAAGAGTATCACTGCAAGTCACAGAGGAGGAGAAGGCAACAGAAGTAATTTGAGGACATGAAGGAACTGATTTGGGGATTTAGGAAGACATGATGGGAGTCCTCCAGTGTCCTGTCTGCCACTGATTAGACTCTGCGTCACTCACTCCACACACTGCCTGTTCAGTGTCAGGGTAATTACAGGCGTCTCACACAGGCAGACAAAGCGCACACCAAGATGGGAGTTTGGGGTTATCCGAAGTAATAAGTCTGAGCGATACGTTTCCTCTCTCCTGTGCTTGCAACTAATAAGAGGACTTGCTGCAAACACTTCTCTCCATAGATCAGGAGTTAAGGTGAGATTGTAAGCAAGAAACAGAATAAGCTGGCATAGTCTGGTAAAAGGAGGTACAACCGTTTGGTACGCAAAAAAGCACAGAAGTATTTGTTTTATATCCCATCTACTATTTCTAAATCACCCAACCGTAATGGTCTAAAGCACACTATAGGAGGGATTCCAAAATTTGGTATAAATAAATCTTTATTGAGCAACTTAGAAAGCGAGGACGTATTACGGTGCTGCCGCATGAGTTGGGCACCGGGTGGTGCCACTAGTAGTATAATATTGGTAATTTCAATTACTAATATTTTACTATGCAGTACCCGGCTTGAAACCTCCACTATTAATGTATTACCCACATCCCACCACCACCACCTAATGCTTAACCCTAACTCACTTTTAGGCACCTAACCCTAACCCCCTGCCTGAAAAGAACTACCCAATGAATGCCTAACCCTCCTGTAAGTGCCCATCTTTAACACGCCCCAACCTATTGCCTAACCCTAATCCACCTGTAAGTGCTTAAATCTAACCCCATCCATAAGTGTCTAACTTTAACACCCCACCCCCACAGTTTGTCTGCGGGGTAGATTGTCGACTTCCGGTGCACAGCATGCTGTATGAAAGCACCTACTGTATATGCTTTCATTAGCATAGTGGTGAGGTGCGGTAAAATTACCCACCGCAGTGTGAAAGGGCCCAGAAGCCACAGTGATGGTACATCCAACACCCATCAAGCATCAACTGATTGGTACCTTCTAGGGGCCCCCAACACAGGACTGTAATGCAGGCAGATATGAATCTCAGCTCACAATTCACAGTGCACCTCATTTGGCATGAACGCATGCACACACGTATGAATGTTTCTGAAATACCTCCCTGCAGAACTACTGCACATCAAGTAGTAGTGCTAATTTTAGTGCAGGGACATCACTGGGCATGGTACTACTTGTTTGGTAACTGAGGGTCAGTTAATGGCAGCCTCCAGCATTAGCAGGTCCAGTGCTACCATAAAGGCAATGTGGTCAATTTCCCCAATGGCCCTGAGCACTCTTCCCCCCTCTCTTCCCCCCCAGGTCTCCCAAAGCTCCTTCAAAGTTCTGTCCGCATAGCAACTAACCTGTCCCGGGGTTGCAGCTGCTTCCATGCTTCCTTTCTTCATCCTCGCTGGTTGCCTCTCCTCCATGACCCCTCGCATGTCATTATGTATTAACAATCTATCAGTTCACTGAGAAGAGTCACCCTTGTGAGGATGAAGAGGGGAACACACGGAATAGAGCAGTGCACTGGGACAGGTGAGTTACTATGACAAAAACAGTGCAGGGGCCCCGGGGACCAGTGGTGTAGCTAATGAACAATGTGCCCCGATGCAAGTTTAGCATCCCCCCCCCCCCCCCAAGCACTCTATACATAACAATTGATACGGCGCACCAAAACCTGCCAATGGCAACTACAGTGTCAGAGGTGCAAGAAGGGGATGGGGAGCAGTTTGTTTATGATTACCACTATTCAAAGTATCTATAGAAGTGATGATTTTGAGCACAGGACCAATAGAGAGCTAATACTGTAATTGGGGGAGGGCCCCGATGTGGTCGCAACCTCTGCAACCCCTATTGCTACGCCCCTGCCGGGGACCACAGTAAAGTGTGTGTGTGTGTGTGGGGGGGGGGTGGTATCTGTGGGCAGGAAGCAACTGTCTTGTGGGCCCTGGGAGGTGAATCTGCGGTGGGTAGGTGGGGTAGGGGGACACCCAGCTCAGTTTTATCCTAGGCGCCATTGTGGCTTGACTAGACGCTGAGCACCAGGAGGGAATGCTGACATCCTGGAAGGGTTCCTTTAGACAGGAAGTTAGCTGCAGGTGTAGAGGCCTCTGTGGTGTGATGTAACAGGGCAGACAGACAGCAGCATTATACACCGAGCTATAGGGAGAGAAGCTCCACCCACCTCTGGACTCGTGGAATTCCAGTGTCACGTGTGCGTCAAAGCCCAGACTGAAGTAGTTATTAAATACATTTAGTGGAAGCTGAAAAGAATCAGAAAAAAACACAATGAGACTAAACACCAAGGTGAAGGAATATCAATAACATTGCATATCACAGTGCAGAAAAGAAAGAATAAGGATGGGTTAAAGCGGACCTCAAAAGAGGTAAGTATAGTCCAGAGACTTCCCCGATCTTCTAACACCCCTCGATTCCAGTGCTGGGTCCCTCTAAACATATTCTATAAAATTGAATAGATTTCTCATGGCCGCGCTCCAGTCCCTGTACGAATAAGTCTGTACTACACATGGTAGGGTCCACACCTGCACAGTAGCATAAAGCTGTCCATGTGTGGCTTTTTCTTCTGTGCACGACCAGCTTCAAGCTACTGCACACGCATGTACAAATTGCACTTGTACAGTATAGCCGACCCGCCACCATGAAGAGGAAGAGGGGCAGCGGCAGATGGAATGAGAACGATCGCAGAAGCTTCTGGACCAACCAGAGACTTCCTCCTACATAGGTATCGGTTTTCTTTAACATTTATTTCTTTACAGGTTTGCTTTTTATATGAAAAACACTTAGGTATAAGTATTGTACACCAACACTTAGGCCCCTTTTACGCTAAGCCTCTTTCTTTCCCTTGCGTTACCCTTTCTGCACGCAGGGTAACACAACAGCAAACAAAGTCTATGGGGCCTAGCAAACTTACCTTGTCGGGTTGCACTGGAAGTTCCCGACCCTCTGCAAAGTCAACAGTGCCTTACCGTTCGACACATTTTCTTTGTTGCCCATTGACTTCCATGCATTCCTCCCGAATGCATGGAAGTCAATGGGCAACGAAGACAATGTAAACATGTTAGCGGCGGGGCTCATGTGTGGAATGATGCAAATAAAACGGGGCAGGCAGGAACCCCAGTGACATACTTCTTGTTCAGCAGGGAGTACATCACTGGGTGAGGGACGGCGAAGGGCGTGTGGGGGAGGGGGGGCCCGCCTCAAAGTAAAACTAAATCCACCTAATAAAAAAAAAATAGTGTGTCCAAATATTCCAGTGCACCCTTTATAGTGTGTCCTACCAAATGCAACCCCCCCATGTGTCCAAGCATTCCGGTGCCTTTTCATAGTATGCCCCATGGATCTATGATCCCCTGTAGTGTATCCCAACTTAGGAGTATGTATGTGACAACATGTTGAATTATTAGTGTAGTAGAAGTATGTACCAGTTGTTTCGGTTCCACTGTACCTATTTTGATTCTCATGGCATCCCTATGGCAACCTGGGACCCCCTTTATTTCCCACACTAACCTGCTATTGGGGAATCTATAAGGGCCCTTTTACACTATGCCCGTTGTGTTGCAGAATAATTCTGCATGTCTTCTCACTGCCCATACAATGCTATAGGCCTTTTCACATGTCTGTGTTGTAACTGATCGCATTATTCTATCTTGCTGCATGCAGACTTTGTATTAACGTCTATGTCCAGTCTACATTGCAGTTCACAGTCATTATATCGCATGTGTTATGAAACGCGCACAGTGCGAATCTTGCCTAAGGGCTATTTCACACCAAAAATCACCCCAAAAAATTCTCCCAAAGCTAAATGCAGCACTTTTGTGATCAGAGAGACACTGCACTTGGGTTCGGCAATTGCAGCAAAATCAATGTGAAACAGCCCTAAGGCTCCCTGCACACTGCAAATCCGTTTTGCAATTCCGATTCCGTTTCCGATTTTCAATTCCGATTTTCCCTGAATACATTCAACAGTAAAACGGATCAAAAAATGCAGCATGCAGTAAAGTTTAAAAATTGGAATCGGAATCGTATGTAAAAACCGATTAAAAAGCGGAATCGGAATCGCATGCAGTGTGCAGGGAGCCTAAGGGAGTGCAAATGGGACACTGAAGACACTGTACTAAATGAGGGAGCGCTACAGATTACACAGAGCTTCTGCAGTAAAGAAATCATTTTCTAGAGCAGGTTGTACAGTATATAGGATATTTGCACCTGTAAATTACTGCAGTATTATTATAGTACAAGTGTATATCACCAATTGGGCTCAATTCACTTAAGGCAGTTCAATAAAATAATTTAGGTAGGTAAAATACAGCATTTGGTTTTTTTACACTACCCCCCCCCCCCCCACCCCCCATTTACTAAGATTTCACGCAAGCCGCAAAAGTTCAGTAATTTACCAGGAAAAAAACATGCTTCAATTCACTAAGCCCTGCTCGGTATGCTTCACCAGCGGTGGAGCAGGTCAGGCAGAAAGCTGTGAGTGGAGTGTTTTTTTTTCCAGTGCATCCTTTTAGATGTGCTGCAGCCACCAGAGAGAGGTCTTCTGTATAATACCCGTATATAGATATGCACCTCGAATGTGATACAGAAAATCCTTCTGTCTCCTTTTCCTGCTCTGCAGTTCTGATGTCCCGCCCTCCAGAGTACTGGATCAAATGGGGTGGAAAGCAGGGCTGTGTGACTCTCCCTATTGGCTGTCTGCTACATCTATCAATGTTACCGCATAGAGATTGTGAGGGCTGGTCAGAGCTGGAGGTAAATACCAAACACTTTTACTTGATTTACCGAATGCTTTGATCTTTGTGAATTTAATTTTCTTGACGTTTCTTGAGGTTTTTACCAAACATGTCGGTAATTTACTTCACCAGTTGGTAATTTTCAGTGCAGGAATAGGTTTAGTGAATTAGCATTTGGAAAGGTGATCAGTAAAATCAGCTGTTTTCTGCATTACCGAATGCAGTAATGCTTAGTGAATTAAGGCCATTGTCTAACCACACCCTTTAAATTGCGCCCGTTCGGCCGCATCCACCTTTCCCCATGACTCAGTATGCGCACTGATTGTCCCTCTTTCTCATTTTCAAATGTTGAGCAGTATGCAAATATCCAGGAATATAAATTGTCTTTCTTTTCCCTGAGAGCTATTAATACAGCATGAACTCAGCAAGGTTAAGAACAGGAAATGGGATTCTAAAATTACATTTTAACTATTCTAGCATGTGCAGCACATATCTAAGCAACAAGTCCAGTGTGAGTGGGTGTCCACCTCACAAAACAAATGTTCAGCACAGGAGATTTCTACTGCAGCACATTCATCATTTCTGTGCTAACAGCGCCACCTAGTGTACACAATTCAAATTATTCGAGCAATAAAATATATCAGAATGTCTACAGTAGGTTCACAGTGGGTCATTATGGTCACACGTTATAAAGTCTTATAACGCTGCTTACCGCACTGCAATGATACGTTTATGCAACATTCACAGTGTGACGTGCATTGCCTTTTGGCTGTATGATAGGATTACGTGATATCAGCGCTCAACAGGCATCATCAGAAACTACAGCAATGATACATATATATATATATACCAACACCTCCCCAGTGTCCACAAACACTGTTGTCTGCTATAGTGGTATAGGATAATGGTATACGTTAATTCAGTCCATTTATAACAACAACACAGTTCTCAAAATTTAGGAAAGAATTTTGGGTCCTAATTCTCAGGTCCTAATCCCAAATTTGCAGATTCCTGTCACAGCAGCCTAGGGAATCCTTATCAACAAACGCTCATGCTCACCAGATAGCAGTGCCAATCATAACAGTTGGCTCTCTTGCATGTGGCCCAGCCAGTGATGTTATCCTCCGCGTTTTCAACCGCGTATCAGCCGCATATCAACCGCACATGTAAAAGAGAGTACTATATAGTGTAATATGTTATTCCTGAGTGCTCACCCTTAGGTGCCTAGCATACGAGCCCTCTCAGGCTGTGACCCAGCACGGCTCTCTCTTCCACACTTAGGCTCCAATCAATCAGCCTCTTACCAGATGCTTTGGCTGACCGATCAAGACCAGCAACAACGCTTATGAGCAATCTCCTCTTTCACTCTGCTTCTCAAGTAGTACAGCACCTTTGAACTCAAACAGATACTCCCATAGCGTAACACCGTTTTATTCCATATAAAAAATAGTTAAAATTACACTCACAAATTTCCAGTAAAAAAGCGCATATTAGTAAAACAATCCTCGAGGTTCAGCGTCTCCTTCCGTGGTTAGGCTCCGCCCTACTAGTTTCGTCATAGGTGACTACTATCTGGTGAGCATGAGCGTTTGTTGATAAGGATTCCCTAGGCTGCTGTGACAGGAATCTGCAAATTTGGGATTAGGACCTGAGAATTAGGACCCAAAATTCTTTCCTAAATTTTGAGAACTGTGTTGTTGTTATAAATGGACTGAATTAACGTATACCATTATCCTATACCACTATAGCAGACAACAGTGTTTGTGGACACTGGGGAGGTGTTGGTATATATATATATATGTATCATTGCTGTAGTTTCTGATGATGCCTGTTGAGAGCTGATATCACGTAATCCTATCATTTTGTAAAGGGCACACACCCCTCATTGATAGTAGCGCACCAGGAATTAGGATTGTTTTGGACATTTATGCAAGAGGGAGGAGAGCACTGAATTTTCTATCATATAATTTTGGCTGTATGCCTCACTGTACCTACTGTATGCAATGATAACGCGGCATTAATGTGCATTACGACTTTTTTGTAGCTTGCTACTCAAGATTCCTGAAAGCCCATCTCTGGTGGGAGGTAAGGCGTTAATGTAAAAGTATGTGTAAGTCTCTTTACTAAAATAAGTGTAATTTTACTTTTTGGCCACAAGATGTCCTCACTCATTAGCTTCCTGTGCATGCTTTTAGTACGCGAAACAAGAAGTAATGAGTGTAAGTGTTTACTGTGTTCCCATTGACTGATCTCTGGGCTAATGGGCGGTGGCAAAAACAAGCGTGGGAGCGGGCAGAAGCACACACAGTAGTGATAGTGGCGGAGTATGTATATCTACGCCCCTGAGGCTAAGATGATGTTTTTAGGGGCATAGATATACTGTACTAAAAACATTAAGTGGTTAAAGTGGACCTGAACTCTTGCACAGGACTGAAGGAAAGCATAGAGAAATGCACTCTATTTATTTAGAGAGTTTAGCCTGTCTAATCCCCCCTCATTTGTGTCTAATCACAAGTTGTAATTTGACCTCTCCCTGTGTCACATGACTGCCATGGCAGATAAAGGTGGCCACTAAGAGTCCAATTTCTAGCGAAAAATCGTTCGAGCGAACAGAAATTTTGATTGGATTATCTCCATTGATGGGCACAATCAATTACTAACGATTATAAATATAGTCGTCCGATTGGATTTGGGCAAATCAAAATTTGGATGTTCTTGCTGGCTGTGATAGATAGGAAGCAAAGATTGGTTCATCGATGGTGTAGTGAACGATTTTTCTTCCAAACAGAATTATCTGATCGCTCAAAAGAGTTTTCGCTAGAGATTGGATAGTTAGTGGCCACCTTAAGGCAGATAAGCTCATTTGAAAGAACTGGATGTTAACAATATGTCTGCTTCCATGAACCAGGAAGTAGAAACAGTGCAGATGTACTGTATTTTAGGGTATGTATCAGCTGTAACAAAGAAATGGTTTTTTTTTTTGCTTAAAAGTTATAATGCTGTTGTGGATCTTTTAGAGCAGAGAGGACTTCTGAGTTCAGGTCCACTTTAAAAGGAAATAAATATGGCAGCCTGCATATTCTTCTCACTACTGGCACACCCCTAATTACGCCCCCGCCACACCCCTAGTCACTGATACCAGAAAGAATTCAGAAGCAAAAGACAAAGTTTTAACATTCAGAGGACACTGGTCCTCTCTATTATCATTAGTTCTGCTTATTTTTAACATTTCAAGAAATATATCAAATTAATGATAGACATAACATATAGAGTATATTAAACACATTTTCAGTAGAAAAATACATATATTTACATAGATCTGTATACCAGTCCTGAAAGAGCGACAAATGAGAAAGAAAGGGGGACAGAGAGAGGAATTTGGTTCCCAAACAGTGACTGTCCCTCCCAAAAAGGGACAGTTGGGAGCTATGAAATCTTCTTGTGTCTATTTCTCTACAGCAGGGATGTCAAACTCAAATACAACGTGAGCTGAAATTGAACACTGGGACCTAGTAGCCGGCCAACCTCAATGTCTACTGGCCACCTGCCTGACTTTTAAAGTTCCTTAGGTGTCTAAAGGCCCCCCTCCAACCTCTATACAGTTCCCCAGTGTCTAGTGGTCCTCCTACCTCCTCTATACAGTTCCCTGGTGTTTAGTGGCCACCACGCTCCCCTATACAGTTCCCTGGTGTTTAGTGGCCACCACGCTCCCCTATACAGTTCCCTAGTGTTTAGTTTTTTCTTCCTACCTCCCCAAATGGCTTCGCTGGTGATCTAGGTCTTCATGTCCAATATAGCGTCACTGGTGGTCTAGTAAGCCAAACATAAAACAAAGTGTGGGGGCCAAATGTAATGGACTGAGTGCCAGATTTGGCCCGGGAGCAGGAGTTTGACATGTGTGCTCTACAGACAGACAATGGCCTCAATCCACTAACATCATGCTGGTGATAATAAGGCAAGTGTGAAAACTTATCATAAAACATCAATCTGGATCTCATATTGAGATATTCACCAATCTACTCTCTCTGCTCCGACAACACTCCACCCCTCACATCACATGCTCACTTGTGAGGCTCTAGGACTTCTCCAGAGCAGCCTCTACTCTACGGAACTACCTTCCTTCCCCCGCCAGGCTCGCCCCCAGCTTCAACCCATCCCCCACCCCTTAGAGTGTAAGCCTATTTGGCAAGGCCCTCCTTCCCATGTGCTCTTCTTCAACCACAGATGGACTCACAGACTCTTCTGCAATATGTAACCCTACATTGTTACAGCATTATTTTGTGTACCTTTTGTTGAACGCCATAACGTCCCCGTGTAACACTGTTTAAATATTGTAATGTCTCCCCTATCTATTGTATGTTAGAGCTTTATAAATAAAGTTTAACAATAATCTGTAAATGTCAATTAAAGAGAGACTGAAGCGAGAATAAATCTCGCTTCAGACCTCAGAGTTAGCAGGGGCATGTGTGCCCCTGCTAAAACGCCGCTATAGCGCGGCTTAATGGGGGTCCCTTCACCCCCAAATCCCCCTCCGTAATGCGCTTCCTGGTTGGGACAGGGCTAACCGCCGCAGCCCTGCCCCACGCGCGTCTGTCAGCGCGTATCTCCGCCTCTCCCCCGCCCCTCTCAGTCTTCCTTCACTGAGAGGGGCGGGGGAGAGGCGGCGATGCGCCGCTGATAGACGCGACTGGAGGCAGGGCTGCAGCCGTTAGCCCTGCCTCCAGGAGCGACCAAGTCTGCGACCAAGTGTCGCATTGGGGGGTTTGGGGGTCAAGGGACCCCCGTTTAGCGGCGCTATTGCGGCGGTGCCCCTGCTAACTATGAGCTCTGAAGCGAGATTTATTCTCGCTTCAGAGTCTCTTTAACTAAAGAACCTGAACTTCAAGTTAAAGGACAACTGAAATAAGAGGTATATGGAGGCTGCCATATTTAAATCCTTTTAAGCAATACCAGTTACCTGGCTGTCCTGTTGGCCCTCTGCCTTATACTTTCAGCCATAGACCCTGAACAAGCATGCAGGCGGTTTCTGACATTTTTGTCAGAACTGACAAGATTATCTTCATGCTTGTTTCTGGTTCTGGTGTGATTAAGACACTATTGCAGCCAAATACACCAGCAGGCCTGCCAGACAGCTGCTATTGCTTAAAAGGAAGTGAACATGGCAGTCTCCTTATACATCTCGCATCAGTTGTCGTTTATGCTGGGCATACACGGCTCGTTTCTGAGCCATTTAGATGGCTTGATAGATAATTTACGTCACATGTCAGATCTCCAGCTCGATCCATGTATACCCAGCTTTAGGGATTCAATCCGGTTTAAATCTTTAACTTTAGAAATACACCCTAAAGAGACACTGAAGCGGAAAAAAAAAATAATATAATGAATTGGTTGTGTAGTACGGATAATTACTAGAAGATTAGTAGCAAAGAAAATATTCTCATATTTTTATTTTCAGTTATATAGTGTGTTTTATAACATTGCATAATTCTTTAATATTTGCAGTTTCCACACTACTTAGCATTCTAAATGATTTTTCAGAGGATAAAAAAATTGTTCACGGACAGCTGAGATAATAAACTTCAGAAGACAGCCCTTGTAGAGCATAATGACTTTTTTGCATAGAGATAACAACTGGAGATTCTCAACTCTTTCTGTACTGGAAACAATTAAGCTGGCCATACACTAGGCCGATTCCCCGCCGATCGGGATCGAATCACTGGGATCGAATCTGCTGTCACATCGTTCACGCTACAAGCTAAATTTCGATCTATTTCGTGCCGAAATAGATCGATCCCGTTGATCGCTCCGTGCGGGGAATTACCGTCGATCGCCCGCGGGTAGGGAGCGCGTCGCTAGCGGCGTTCGAGTGCCCGACGACCGACGCAATACAGCTGCAATACATTACCTGCTCCGCCGGGGCCACTCCCCAGGTGTTCGCTGTCTTCTCCGCTTTGGTCTGGTCTCCGGGTCCGGCATGCTTCACTTCTTCCTGTCCCGGCAGGAAGTTTAAACAGTAGAGGGCGCTCTACTGTTTAAACTTCCCCCAGACAGCAAGAAGTGAAGCATGCCGGACCCGGAGACCAGACCAGAGCAGAGAAGACAGCGGAGACCTGGGGAGTCGCGCCGGCGGAGCAGGTAATGTATGCGGGGGGAGCTGCAGCAGCACCACCACCACCACCACAGATTGTGATCGGTTTCATGCTGAAATCGATTTACAATCTGTTTGCCGTAAAGGCAGCCATACGATCCCTCTCTGATCAGATTCGATCAGAGAGGGATCTATCTGTTGGTCGAATCTGATGGCAAATCGACCAGTGTATGGCTACCTTTAGACTTATGTCTCTGATCCTAATGTTTTATTTCTTAGCTGTACTACACGTACAAATCATTATATCATAATTTTTTTTTTCGCTTCAGTGTCTCTTTAAGGATTACAAAGTGAATACTAAAATATTTAATTATTTAATACCAAGGTGGTAACAGGAAACACAGCTCAAAATCCTAATTAAAGACAGAAGAGAAGTTAAATGAATTGTGGCCAATCTCTCTGATAGGAGTGAGCTACCCCTACCCCCATCCCCAGTTATTCAGCCATGATAGGCTGTCAGTTAGCTGGAGGGTGTGGCTTCAGCTGACAGGGCACTGTCTCTCTTCTCATCCTACCTATGTAACTAACGGAGTAATCTTTCAGGCTGACTTGGAATGAGCAGGCAGCTGTCAGTCACTGATGATCTATGAACCCACATTTTTTATGCATAATTCATTTTAAAAAGATCTAATGCAGGCATCTAAAAGACTGTGCCAGAACTGAGACTTTAACCAAGCAGAGTGAAGTAATTGCTAAAGTCAAGAATAAATCACTGAATGATATTAAAATCTGTTTGCCCCCGACACTGATGAGCCTGACAACCCCAGAGCCCAGGCACAGCCTCTGACCTCTGACCTTATGAGTCCCATCATCCAGGTCCTCGTGGAGAAGATCCGGGTTCCTCTCTACATGTAGGTTCCAGCGGTCCAGCTGCACGATGGTGCCGTCCTCCACATGGCACAGGATCTTGGAGACAGGTTCGTCCGTGTAACCCTGAGGGCAGGACACAAGAGGGGGAGGAGTCAGAGGGCAGAACACAAGGGGAGGAGTCAGAGGGCAGAACACAAGAGGGGAGGAGTCAGAGGACACTGCTAACTACTGGCTCAACCGAACTTTATCACTAGAAGCCGGATGAAAGATATGAAAGTATATTACCCATCCCCAAATACACAAATATACATAAATAGGAGAGGCTGGATAGTGTAATGGTTTAGGGCTCTACCTCTGACACAGGACATCTGGGTTTGAATCCCGGCTCTTCCTGTTCAGTAAGCCAGTAACTATTCAGTAGGAGACCTTGGGCAAGACTCCTTAACGCTGCTACTGCCTATAGAGCGCGTCCCAGTGGCTGCAGCTCTGGCTCTTTGAGTCCACCAGGAGAAAAGCATCATATAAAATGTATTTGACTTGACTGATCTTCCACTAAACCAGGGGTCCCCAAACTTTTTCGGTTAAGGGCCGGAACAACATACTTCAGACTGCTGGGGGGTTGGAGTATACAAAAATTATGTTGAAAAACATTAAAAAAAAAAAACATTACATTGAATCTAGGTATTGATTCCCCCCAATCATGGCCAGAGGAGAACTCCCAGCAGCAGCCATTCAGTCCTGCGGCGGCCGAAGAACATCTTTGTGCACCAGACAGTGAAGCATACCCAGGTGACAACCTGCCGTCCTGTTGGACAGCAGTGTCACCTGATGCAGAATTGGATTTGAAGCCAGCGAATAGGTGCCAGCACTGCTAATCTGTATGTGGGCTGCCGATATTTAAAGGTGCAGTTGGCCACATCTATAAGTTTCACATTTTGTGTTTGGGGGGCCAGTGAAAAGGCCTCAGCGGTCCTTAGTTTGAGGCCCACTGCACTAAACGTTATAAAACTCTTTTTCTCCAGATGTGCAGGGCCGGATTTGAACTTTTTGCCACCCCAAGGCCCACTATGACCAGCTGCCCCCGGACCAACCGCATCCTAACCCCCCCCCCCCCCCCCCACCCACTGACCCCACCCCCCACATGGCAGGGATTAGATTGTAGGGTCCTCTGTGGACAGTTAGTGACATGATGGAAGGGATTCGATTGTAAACTCCTCGGCGGGCGGCACATTTGGTGAGTGACAGGCGGCTCAGAGAGCACTAGTGTCTGTTTGCTACCCTTTCATCCCCTGAGTGCCAGATCCGGCTGTCGGTAGACGCCCACTGCCATGTTTAAACTCTGTGTTGCAGGACAAATGTTCAGCACGGTAACTGCTAATGCCATCCTGCTGCCCACAGCCCGCCCCTTGCTTTCCTGGTGCCCTAGGCCATGGCCTATGTGGCCTTGCCAGAAATCCGGCCATGCAGATGTGTGAGTGCTACTTCCCTAACTTTACTACCCAAGCTTCCCTTCCCTGTACAATACAGAAAACTCCATCAGAAATTGTCAATGCTTTTTTTTTTTCTTGGTGAGATTTTTACAAGGAAGTCCTATTGTTATTATTGATCGCATATGCAAAAATGTGCACGAAACCACAAAAATCGAATTGTACCCGATTTTCCTGCACGGGACATCTGAAAAATAGTAGTATGGTTGTCAGTTTTTTTTCTGTATGTGATTTTCGCATCTAATGGAATGAAGGAATTGCCAGAAATGAAAGGGCCCCTTAGCTTAATGCTGCTTATGCCCCCCCCCCCCCTCCTTAGGTTAAAGTGGACCTGAACTCTTGCCCAGGACAGAAGAAAAATACATAGAGAGATGCACCCTGTATGTATCTAGAGAGTGTAGCTGGTCTAATTCCCCCCCCCCCCCATTTTATTCCTTAGCTGTGTCAGCTGACTGCCATGGCAGATAAATCATTTGTAAACACAGGATGTCAACATTATGTCTGCTTCCATGAAAGCAGGAAGAAGACACACTGGAGATTTATTGTAGGATTTGTATGTGCTGTAACAAATAAATGTTTTTCTTTAAATACTATTATGCTGTTGCTTATCTTTTAGAGCAGAGAGGAAGTTCTAAGTTAAGGCCCCCATTAATTATGCCCTGTGGCTCCATATGTGGGAAGATATAACAAAAACAATATCTAATAGGGATGATCAATGAGAGGCAAATATTTCTGAGTTCATGCAGGAATATGTAAATTTTGATGCAACTTGAAAATGAACCAATCAAGTCCCACCCAGGTTTAAATTCATTGGTCCATATTCAAGCTGCATATATTTGCATAAAAATGTACATACATTTGCATGAACATGGAAATATTTGCATCTCATTAATCATCCCTTATATCTACAGTAATTATAATGGACTTCTGGTTTTCAACCACATGACAAGCAATACTGCCATTCTGGTCATCAGAGAATTGTCTGTGTGATTTCTTTGCTAAGCATTCACATACTTACCCCTCCCCAGTTTAGGGTGCGAGCGAGGTCATTCCCGGTACCCAGAGGGAGAACAGCAACCGGAGGCTGAGGGTTCAGCTGTAGCTCGTCCAAGACAGAAAGGATCCAGCCTACCTGTAATAGAAGAAGAATGAGGCCGCCTCCGATCACATGACCAATAATGAACACAACAGTCTGCATGACCACTGACTACAGTGGGAGGAGCTCTGACAACAAGGTATGATTGGCTGGAAGGTAAATAACTATAGAGAGAGGGCTCTCACCGTCCCATCACCACCACAGGCAAGAATGCGTAGATTTGGCACTTTTCTATACAGCTCCAGCCTGCAACACCAAAAAAAAGGATTAGGTGACGTGAGATGAAAGAAGATTATAGAATAAAGTAAATGAGACCAAGGTAAGTAAAAACCAACAGTACATCACGGTAATATTATTAAACACAGCCTGAAGGGGGGGGGGGGGTGTTGGATAACAGTGTGCCCAGATCAGAGCTTTCCTGCAGCCACCAAGTGCTCAACAGTACAACAAGGTGACCATCACAACGTAAAGCAAAGATTGTGGTCTGCTATATGTGGAAAAGTAGGAAAATACTTGCATCGGTTTCGGCCTTCCGCACCTTCTCTGACTTTTGATGATGGCGCAAGGCTGAAACCAGTTTACAACTAGAGAGTGGGCATTATTGCAGCTGATAACCATTACACCAAGGACTGTACATGCATGTTATGCATGATTTTATGTGTTGGGACCCATGATGTGAGTATTTACTGCTTCCAACATATTTCCTAATTCATTGATTACAATTTTCCTGCTTTTTTAACGTATAACTGGCCATGTTCTTTGATTAAAGGGAAGGTCCAGGATGATTAACCACTTGCTGTCCCTATGACGTGAAAATAAGCCTCTGCACTCTCCTTCCTATAAAATCTTGGCTGACACTGTTAATTTATCTCTGACCTGATAACATCACTGCAGAGTTGTAAAATATTGGCAGCAAACTCCTCTCCTCCTCCAAGGGAATTCAATGGCAGAGTTAATTAGTAAACCAGTGTAAAATACACATTCCAGTAGCAGACAGAAGCAGATTGTATACATTACTTAATTGTTACATCTAAAGCGCCATACACACACTCAACAGCAGTCTTTAAAGGTGCATACACATGCACTACCAAATGCAACGACGGGTCCACCGGACCCTCACACTGGGCGGTCTTTAGCCGGATTTAGTGGATCGTTCAGAAACAGCCTTATCAGTCCGCCGACAGCGCGTACACACGCGAGTACTGTCGGCTAAAGACCGCCCAGCGGGAGGGTCCGGTGAACCTGTCGTTGCATTTGGTAGTGCGTGTGTACACACCTTAAAGCCCAATCTACACGATACGATTCTTTGTGCGATTCGATTACGATTCTATTTACTACCCGATTAAATCCGACATGTCCGATGGGGATTCGATTCGATTCAATTCGATTTGCCATTGTTTTGCAATGGCAAATCGAATTGAATCGAATCGAATCCCCATCGGACATGTCGGATTTAATCGGATCGTAAATAGAATCGTAATCAAATCGCACAAAGAAACGTATCGTGTAGATTGGGCTTTAGGCTCTCACAACTTTTCTTGTGAAACACCCAGGAAAAATTGACTTCTTATCAGACTTATCAGCTGCTTGAACAATAGCAATAGATTTTTTATTAGGTGTTTCACAAGAAAAGTTGTGAGAGCCTAAAAAGGTGGCCATACACGGGTCGATTTGCCATCAGATTCGACCAACAGATAGATCCCTCTCTGATCGAATCTGATCAGAGAGGGATCGTATGGCTGCCTTTACTGCAAACAGATTATGAATCGATTTCAGCCTGAAACCGATCACAATCTGTGGAGCTGCCGCTGCTGCCGACCCCCCTGCATACATTACCTGTTCCGGCTGGCGTGAGTCCCCTGACCCCCGCTGTCAACTTTTCCGCTTCGGGCTCCAGACCGTTCCTGCAGCTACTGAACTTCCTGTCCAGGGGAAGTTTAAACAGTAGAGGGCGCTCTACTTTTTAAACTTCCTGCCGGGACAGGGAGCTCTGTGTAGCTGCAGCCGGTCTGGAACCCAGCGCGGAAAAAAGACAGCGGGGGCCAGGGGACTCGCGCCAGCCGGAACAGGTAATGTATGAGGGGGGGGGGGGGGGGGGCGGCGGCAGCAGCGGCAGCTCCACAGATCGTGATCGGAGTCACATTGTCATCATCCAAACTGTTCTGGTGATGTCAGCACGACTCCGTGAGCCGCACGCTGAAACGCAGGAGGCATTTTGTACCGGAGATGCCCTGGGACACACCAGCGGGAAGCGGAGCTGCAGCGAGAGCACAGGACTGCTGTCAGGGGCTGGAGGAAGCCCCAGGTAAGCAAGATTTTTACCTTTTAATCGTCCTGGACCTTCCCTTTAATGCAATGATGGTCACGTTGTTGTACTGGTGAACACTTGGTGGCTGCAGAAAAGTGCTGATCTGGGAACACTGTTACCAGATTGAGGCCGGCTTCACACTGCAGACTGGCGGTGCAGCGGACGCACCACACGCCAAAAACAGGCCTTGTGGGATTTCAGCGTTAGTACACGGTAATCCCTGTCTGGCATCCAGCCACACAGGAAGTGAAGCTCATTTCCTGTTTGTCAATCCATGGCATGCGCGGAAGAATATTTCTAAAATACACTTCTGTGCATGCGCAAAGCAGATAACTGCGGCGGGTTTTTAAAATGAACGCGCATTACCATAGACTTACATGACTGACGCAGGTGGCCGTGCGGTAACTTAAGTACTGAAGCACATTAGATAGGGCACTTCTACCGCAGAGTACCGCAATGTGGGGAGTGTGAACTCCCCCATGGATTAACATGGATAATTTACTGCACCACACCGCCTCAGTGTGAAAGGGCCCTGAAGGATTGTTGGCAGCACCAAGATATATTTGTTGGAGACAAACTTTAAACAAAGCTCAATTCAGCAATGCAAGTATACTGCACTATTGATCACTTTATGACATTTAATCTGCACTTAAAGGACCACTGTCACGAAAAATCGTAAAATTTAAACTACATGTAAACACATACAAATAAGAAGTACATTTCTTCCAGAGTAAAATGAGCCATAAAAATTACTTTTCTCCTTTGTTGCTGTCACTTACAGTAGGGTAGTAAAAATCTGACAGAAGCAACAGGTTTTGGACTAGCCCATCTCCATATGGGGGATTCTCAGGATATTCTTCACGTTCAAAAAAACTGTGATTGGTAATTGCTCTGTCTAACTGTCAAAAAAAAAAAGTGTGCAGCAAGCAGGGAGGCTGCCCAGCATCTTTGTATAAATCCTTTTCAGGGAGTGTAGAATAAAGGCCATGCTGAGAATCCCCTATGAAGAGATGAAGTAGTCCAAAACCTGTCGGTTCTGTCAGATTTCTACTGCTTACTGTAAGCGACAGCAACATAGAAGAAAAGTAATTTATGGCTCATTTTACTCTGGAAGAAACGTATTTCTTATTTGTATGTGTTCACATGTATTTTAACCTCCTGGGGGATACAATTATATCGCCCAGGAGGTGGCGCAGCACTATTTTTAAAAAAAAATTATTTTTTAAATCATGTAGCGAGCCCAGGGCTCGCTACATGATAGCCGCTGTGCAGCGGCATCCCCCCACCCCCTCCGATCGCCTCCGGCATACAAAGCAAACAGGAAATCCCGTTCAGAACGGGATTTCCTGTTTGGCTTCCCCCGTCGCCATGGCGACGATCGGGATGACGTCATCGACGTCAACGACGTTGTGACGTCAGAGGGAGTCTCGGTCCACCCCTCAGCGCTGCCTGGCACTGATTGGCCAGGCTGCGCAGGGGGTCTTGGGGGGGGGGAGCGGCACGGCACGGCGAGTAGCGGCGAATCAGCGCGGAGCGGCGGCGATCGGTATATACACGCAGCTAGCAAAGTGCTAGCTGCGTGCAACAAAAAAAAAATTATGCAAATCGGCCCACCAGGGCCTGAGAAAACCTCTGTGGCGGCTTACCCCGAGCTCAGCTCGGGATTATCCCCCAGAGGGTTAAGTTTTACAGTTTTTGCAATATTGGTCTTTGAAATGCAAGTCCATTAACTGGACCTACATCTCTTGCTCCTTACTGGTCTAACAAGTAAGTTGTCTTCCTATGGATATTTTGAAACAATAGTTTAAAAATGTAATTCTACCAGTCATAAATTTCAGAATGTCATATGCTCCTTTTTACTGGCGTTGGGGTGGCAGTGCCACAGACATCAGTAGGTGTATGGCTCTGTGCATGCTGGGATCGTGCTGGGGGTTGACGGGGACACCCATCATTTATTGTGCTGATCAGCAGTGATTATACAAGATCTCTCTTTTTGTTTCTTATGAGTATGAGAAGAGATGCTTCCATGGCAGCGTGTGGTTGGACGTCATATACTAGGCGCTACCATGGAAACACAGCCAAGAAGCAGGCGGAAAGGGGGCAACAGGTGCACCTGCGTGGGATTTCCACTGATATTGTTCCTAAGGGCAAAAGTACAGAAGTGCCCTTAGTTACTCCTTAGTTACTTGAATAAAGAGATAGAGTTATATAGCAAGGCATAGTGGGCCATTGCAAAAAAAAAAAAATGGATATTTAGCAAGATTTAAGCTCTCATCTACCTACTTAGCCTCTGCTGTGATATTTTTGTGCTTAAAGGATACCTGAAGTGACATGTGACATGATGAGATAGACATGTGTATGCACAGTGCCTAGCACACAAATAACTATGCTGTGTTCCTTTTTTTCTTTCTCTGCCTGAAAGAGTTAAATATCAGGTATGTAAGTGGCTGACTCAGTCCTGACTCAGACAGGAAGTGACTACAGTGTGACCCTCACTGATAAGAAATTCCCCCTTTTACCTTTTTCTTGCTCTCAGAAGCAATTTTCTGCTAGGAAAGTGTTTTATAGTTGGAATTTCTTATCATTGAGGGTCACACTATAGTCACTTCCTGTCTGAATCAGGACTGAGTCAGCCACTTACATACCTGATATTTAACTATTTCAGGCAGAGAAAGAAAAAAAGGAACACAGCATAGTTATTTGTGTGCTAGGCACTGTACATACACATGTCTATCTCAGAATCAGAATCATTTATTTCGCCAAGCATGACAGGGTCATGCCTGGAATTGGATTGGCACATACAGAGCTCAGCAACAAACACGACAGTGGTGCAGTATACAGGAGACATACATGATAACACAATTAACATGACAGTGGAGCAGTATACAGGAGACATACATGATAACACAATTAACCAGATAATACAGTTCCATTTAACAAAAAAAAATACTACTGGTAACGATGCCAGTCTATGAGGGTTGTGTGCAGAAGGGCAGCCAGGACCCTTACAGTTCCAAGCAGACAGAATGTCTGTGACAGGGCCAGTCTGTGAACCTAATATGGTGGGGGTGGAGGCAGAACATGGGAGGAGTTCAGGAGGTTGACAGCAGAGGGGAAGAACGAGTTCCTGTGCCTCGTAGTCCTGGTGGGGATGACCCGGAATCTCCGCCCTGAACGGAGGCGACTGAAGTAGCACTGGCCAGGGTGGGAGGGGTCGTTTGCTATCTTCAGCACTCTAGTGCGCAGTCTCGAGTTGTAAAGTAGGTCAAGTGAAGGGAGGGGTTTCCCGATGGTTCTCTCTGCTGATCTAATGACCCTCTGGAGTTTTAGCCTGTCGCTGGCGGAGGAACCAACGTACCAGACCAGGATGGAAGAGCAGAGGATAGATTCTGTGGTGGCAGAGTAGAATCTTGTGAGAACCTGATGGGGCATGCCAAACTTTCTCAGCTGGTGGAGGAAGAAGAGTCTTTTCTGGGCCTTCGCCAGGGTGGAGTTAGTGTTAGCCTTCCATCTCAGGTCATTTGAGATGGTGGTGCCCAAGAGACGGACACAGGGAACTATCGCCACGTCAGTGCCTTCAATCTGGATTGGTAGTGGTGGGAGAGCTTGCTTCCTGAAATCGATAATCATCTCCACGGTTTTTCCTGTGTTGAGGACCAGCCTGTTCTCCCTGCACCAGTGACATATTCTGTCTACCTGTTGACGATAGGCACTCTCATCATTTTTTGTGACAAGGCCCATGATGGTGGTTTCGTCTGCAAATTTGATAACTTTGACAGAGTCCGCTGTGGATCTGCAGTTGTTCGTGTAGAGGGAGAACAGCATTGGAGACAAGACGCAGCCTTGTGGAGCCCCCATATTGGTGGTCTGTGGTAGAGAGGAGATGTTACCCAGCTTGACAGATTGTGACCTGTTGAATAGGAAGTCCGTGATCCAAAGGCGTAGGGTGGGATGTACCCCAAGGGCTGCTAGACCCTCCTGCAGTGTGCATGGACAGATGGTGTTGAAGGCCGAACTGAAGTCCAGGAGGAGTATTCTGGCATAAGAGTCTGGCCTGTCCAGGTGGTCGCCAATGAGCTTCAGGCAGATATTAATGGCATCATCGGTGGACCTGTTTGCTCTGTACGCAAACTGGAATGGGTCAAGAAGGGGCATGGTGAGGGACTTCAGGAAGGACAGGACAACTCTTTCAAAGGTCTTCATGATAACAGATGTTAGTGCCACAGGCCTGAAGTTGTTGAGGTCGGTGACTCCCTGCTTTTTGGGGACAGGAATGATGATGGACCTCTTTAGGCATGCAGGAACTTTGCCCAATTGAAGTGACCAATTGAAGGGCCAGAGGCTTTCCTGGGGTTCAGTGTTGACAGGTGACGCCTGACGTCGGATTCACACACTACCAGCGGGGGTTGACTTAGACTAGAGGTGTGGTCTGCTGGGGTCGGAGGGGTATCGGACAGTGACAGATGCCCGCAGGTGAGTCCTGGCACTCAAACCTACAGTAGAATTTACTGAGTTCCTCAGCAAGTTCGATGCTAGGTGTGGCATGTTGTGGGGGAGTCTTGTAATTGGTGGCAGCTTTAAGGCCATTCCATACGGCACGTGAGTCGTTTCAGCAGAGGTTTTGTTTCATCCTCTCAGCGAACTCTCGCTTGGCAGCCTTCAGTTCACGGTTAACCACTTTACCCCCAGCGGTACGAATTTCTCCGCCCCTTTTTTCCCTCCTAAAAAACCAGGGACGGAGAAATTCGTACCTTCCGCGCTACTGCCGCTGTCCGCGATCCCGCCGCTCGTGCACGCGCACCCGCCGCTCGTGCACGCCGCCGCCCGCTCGCCCGGAGATCAATGAACGGGAAAATCCATTCCCATTCGTTGATCTAGCCCCCGCAATGATCTGCTGCTTCTTTCAGAAACAGCGAGATCATTGTGCGTCTCCCAGTCTCCTACTGCTTCCTGTAAGCGTCCTTCCGGACGCTTACAGGTCGCATGTAAACAAACACTCTGTGGCCATCTTGTGGCCAAATAGTAAACTACACCCTAAAAGCATTTTACATATACAAACATTACATTTACACAATAAATTAACTCATTACCTCCCACACTCCCCAATTTTTATTTTTTTTTTGTAATTAAAAAAAAAAAAAAAAAAACATAAATAGTTACCTTAGGGACTGAACTTTTTAAATATTTATGTCAAGAGGGTATAACCAGGGCCGGTTTAAGCAACAATGGGGCCCCAGGGAAAAATAAACCTGGGGGGCCCCCCCAACATATACCCCGGAACAAAAATCGGCATTAAGAGACCTTTTTTGCAGCTGGTATAGTCAGGGTGTGAAGCCCCAATCGGTCGGAGCTCCACATTCTGGCTATTCCAGCCTGCATGGGGGACAAGGGGTTAAAAAGTTTCAGGAGGGGGGACCCTACAATTTTTTTTTTAAATTCCCACACTCTAAACATAAAAAAAAAAAAAAAATTGGGAAAATAGGAAAACATGCCAGGGATCTTCATACAGCCATATTGCGGCTGTATAGCGATCCCTGGCCAAAGCGCTGCGGCTGCGTATAGACCCCCTGGAAACCCCGTCAGGAAATTTATTGCGCTTTCGTTTGATGCATGTAAAATTACACTACCGTTAGGTTTGCTACTAAAAGTGACATTTACCGCATTTAAAAGTATACTTTTTTTCCTTCGAAACTTTAAAATCGATTTTCTCAAACACTATAAGGTCTTTTTGAAAAATTGTTTTTTGCTCTTATTCCTAATGATCTCCTTAACATATCCTGCAAATTTAGGGTTTCTAGCATTTAAGGTGGATTTGCTATTAACCATTAAAGTCGGCAGGTTTTTAAATGTGGTTTTTTTTTCCTTTGAAACTTTAAAATCGATTTTCTCAAAAACTATAAGGCCGATTTTGAATTTTTTTTTTCCTCTTGTAGCCACTGGGGGCCCCTACAAGCTCTGGGGCCCTGGGGCAGCTGCCTCCTTTGCCTTAATGGTAGCGCCGGCCCTGGGTATAACACTGTTACTTTATAAACTGCGGGCTTGTAATTAGGGATGGATGCAAAACTGAAAAAAATGCACCTTTATTTCCAAATAAAATATTGTCGCCAAACATTGTGATAGGGACATAATTTAAATGGTTTTATAACCGGGACAAATGGGTTAATACATTTCATGGGTTTTAATTACAGTAGCATGCTTTATTTAAAAACTATAATGGCCGAAAACTGAAAAATAATAATTTTTTCCCACATTTTTTCCTATTTCCCCATTAAAACACATTTAGAATAAAATAATTCTTGGCATAATGTCCCACCTAAAGAAAGCTTAATTGGTGGCGAAAAAAACAAGATATAGTTCATTTCATTGGGATAAGTAATAATAAAGTTATAGACGAATGAAT
Organism: Hyperolius riggenbachi; assembly: GCF_040937935.1. Lineage (NCBI taxonomy): Eukaryota > Metazoa > Chordata > Amphibia > Anura > Hyperoliidae > Hyperolius > Hyperolius riggenbachi. The sequence continues at coordinate 452,622,460 of NC_090648.1, read as the reverse complement.
GGAAGGAGCGCTGAAAGGTGAAAATTGCTCTGGTGGTCAGGGGGTAAAACCCCTCAGTGGTGAAGTGGTTAAGGTTGTTTCTCGCCCTCCTGTATTCCACACGGTTGCCTGACTTATGCGCAGCTTCTTTGCTCTTCTGTAGTTGCCGCAGCTTATTGGAGAACCATGGCTTATTGTTCGGGAAGACTTTGTACGATTTGGTTGGTACACAGGAATCCTCACAAAAGCTGATGTACATGTCACATGTCACTTCGGGTATCCTTTAAAGCGGTATTAAACTCTGACATAATATTCAATACAAATGTGTTTTCTTACTTTTTATATCACATACAATTATCATATTTGCTTTTGTGCATAAATATTATTATTCATTTAGAATTTACAAGTTCCCAAAGTACAGTTTTATTTGTTCTGAAAGCTGCCATTGCATTTTAGTCATAACTGGTGTATTTATATTGTAATGTAACCAGTAATGATTTCTGTGCAGCTGCCTGTGTTCTGGACACATTAGAAGGCGTTTCTGCACTGCCAGGGAATATTTACATTCCTCTCTGCTACAATTAAGTAATTAAGTAAACACAAGATAATGTTATCACCAGTTTGGATGCGGATCTCCTTGCAGGGAGCTTTCTATTGAAAAAATAAGTCCTCTCATTCACTGAAATGAGAATTGCAAAGCACAAGCATGGCGAAATCACAAAATAAATAAATAAATAAAACAATAAATCGCAAAATCTGCCGGGGCGAGGGGATCAAAGCCACATTCACTGAGAGTCTGTATATTCTGTGACAGACTTGTAGCTGGGACCCATGTTAGTGGCATTGTTTACAAGGCCCGAGACTCACTCGGGCCCCATACTGTAGTCCCAGTTGTGATGCCCTAAAGGCGGCCCTGTTTCCCTCACTACATGCTCTACACTTAGCAGAGTAGCGGAGCAGTGTATTATTTCTCTGCTCCAGTGCTGCGTCTTGTTGTCTCCTCTGTTCTTCTCAGCAGCTGCACGCTCTATACGTCTATACCTCCAGCTTCCCATCACTTGGAGCCAGAGATATGCAGCACAGAGCGTGTGCCTGATTAGAAGAGACCCGACACACTGGAGCAGCACGGCAGAAGGGGGAGGAGCAGGGACATCTACCCATCCCTCCCACTCTCCCCCAGTTCATCATAGTTAGGCCACTTTATTTGAGTCAATCAGACCCGCGACTTAGACTATTGAGTTTGACACCCCTGCTTTAAAGCATTGAATAAGACTTTACACAAGTCCTTTCCACAACTGCAATTAAAAGATTATGGAAAGCACCCCATCAAACATGGGTCGGGAGCTTGACACTAAGACATAGGCATGTCCCAAGCAAAACTGTGATCAAGTGTATCAGCACAACGCTTTTTGAATAATTCACGCTCCTTTTATTGAGCCATGTGTTCCCACAAGGAATTTAAGGCGACAATTGTTTAGGAGGCCACGCAGGGTCCCCCTTCTTCAAGGCGCACAAGGTTAAAGTGGAACTGCACTGAGACTAACGTAATTAATAAAATTGATTATTATTTTTTATATTTATTACAATATTTAGTCAGTGTTTGCCTCTTGTATAATCTTTCCTTACCTTGATTTACATTCTGAAATTTATCACAGGTGGTGACATTTTTAGTCCTGTCAAGTGCAGCTCTGTTGAATGTTTTGTTTCTGAGGATCCTGAAGCCAGTGGAAATAATGCCTGGCAGGAGGAGAATATCGCATAGCTAAACAGCCTAAGCTAAGCAATACTGGGAGGGCGGAGCCACATACTAATATACAGTTTCTGATGCTGAAACCAGGAAAAATACCATAAAAGTGTGTTTCCTGAATAATTTACTGCATTCTACTATATGTCACTTCAGTGCCTCTTTAAAATACTACAACAATGGAGGAGTTAAGATACTCACGCATCCCTTGGCCCCTCCTGAGAGAGGTCAAACACTTGTCTGGGATTCAGGTACCACATAAACATCTGCAGCACTTTTGTACCCTAGAAAAGCAGAAAAATAGGAGGTATGAAACAAAACCCGGAAAGGTAAAGAAAAAACAACAAAGACAAAAGCAAGAGTATCTTGTACAGAATGAAAAATAATGGAAAATGTGGGTTATGTGACCACCCTTACCTGGTTCCCACCACTTTTTGGATTGACAAAGACCAGCAAAGGTTTCATGAGCGGGGAAGAGATGGGTTTTATAACAAAGGCCCGGCCTTTAATATCCTGAGAAGACAAACAAATACTTATTACCCTTGACAGATTCATGTGATGAAAGACAAACAAGGACTGAATTCATTCCTTTTCATTTCCTAAAGGTGGCCATGCATCAGGCGACTTTGCAGCCAATCAACCATCTCATTCGATTATTATAATCAAATCGGGTGAGAAACAGTTCCCCCAAGTGCATGCCCGATCGACGATGCAACCAATTTTGGGCTGAAATTGGTCGCATTAATAGGTTTGACATAAAATGTCGGGCCGTTGTGGTCGGTCGGTGCGCGGCGGTAACGCCGAGCGATATCAGGATGAGCGAGAATGCGACGAAACCCCCAACGATGTCCCCCCTAATGGTCAATGTGCTACCCGTTGTCCAGTGCACTATACACTACCTGTTGGTATGCGCCGCTAGCTCCAGGATCCATCTTTCGTCCATACTTGTGCCCCATGTGGTTGCCATGCGTACACAAGGGCGTGTATGTGACATCACACACACACCCATTTTTCTGGCAACCACATGGGGTGCGAGTATGGATGAAGGACCCAGCCCAGAGGCAGCAGCGGACAGGTAATGGTATAGTGCACTGGGTGCTGGGGGGGGGGGGGTATACGGTAGCCCCCTCCCCAGTATAGTAGGCAGCTGTGCCCCCAGTATTAAGTACCCCCCTCCCCAGTACAGATAGCTAGATGTGCCCCCGGTATTAGGTACCCCCTCCCCCAAATATAGACAGCTAGATGTGCCTCCAGTATTAGGTAGCCCCCTCCCCAGTACAGATAGCTAGATGTGCCCCCAGTATTAGGTACCCCCTCCCCAGTACAGATAGCTAGTTGTGCCCCTAGTATTAGGTACCCCCTCCCCAAATATAGACAGCCAGACGTGCCTCCAGTATTAGGTAGCCCCCTCCCCAGTACAGATAGCTAGATGTGCCCCCAGTATTAGGTACCCCCTCCCCAGTACAAATAGCTAGTTGTACCCCTAGTATTAGGTACCCCCTCCCCAAATATAGACAGCCAGATGTGCCTCCAGTATTAGGTATGCCCTCCCCAGTACAGATAGCCAGATGTGTACCCAGTATTAGGTAACCCCCCCCCCCCCACACACACACACACACATATATGCAGAGTGAAGCATGCTGGAACACTCACCAGTCTTCGCCTCATGGGATCTCTCTTCAGCCTGTCACACTTGCAGCGTCTCCTCAAGTTGCGTGTGTCATGAGAGACATCGCTACAGGGCGTCATAGAGGCTGAGATGTAAGGTTGACCGCCATGCTCCACTCTGCATATGGCCGGGCTAAGGGACGGCAGTTAGGGAGGTACAGGTGCGGCCACAGGGATCTGCACCAACAGGCTGTTGCCTCCCGAGCATCTAGCTGCCTCGGCCCAGCCCTGGCATGACCAGACTGAAATCCAACAGTCTGCCATTCTATGCAAATGTTTGAAGTGGATCCTGTAACTGTTGTCTAAAAAACTGCAGACCTGTCATATGCTCTATGACACCAAGTTACAGCCTGTCCAGCTGCTGAAACAGCAGCTCAGAAAATCAAACTTCCCCCTCCCTAGTACACAAGCAGAGGGTGTAGCCTGTACTTTCCCTATCTTCCACCCACCATAAAATGCCCAAAGAGATGGACTAAAAGAGCTGCCCACAGGGAAGGTACAAATGACTTATGTGTTACCTCGAAGCCTTTTTTGCTGGCTTTCCTCTTAAACGACGTCCTCTTCTTCCGCCTACTAGAGTTTTTTGAATTGACCTGTAAAATTACAGAAGAAATTGGTGAATAAAAGAATTAACTAGAAGCCTTTGCTAAGTTACTCCCCCTCCCCCCTTCCATGGACGTCCGTACAGAAACCTTTTCCATGGTACACCTATATTTACAGGATAACAAGCTTCACATTTTTCTTCATGCAGCTCTACAAGGCCCAACTAAATCCAAAACTGAATAAGGTATTCTGTATTAGCAATCAAGATGATAAGTAAAGATGTACAGCGGTGAACAGAATACCATGTGCCAAATTGGCAAACTCCGCTACAGCTCTCATCTTTTCCTCACTGGAAGCTGTTGGTGGGCGGGTCAATCAGGTGTCATATGACAACCAATGGAGAAAGAGCATTGGATGCCAATTAACTTTTTACAGTGTTTTACTTCAGCTATCATCTGGAAATATGCCTGAAGAAGGGGACTAGATCCCAGAAAGCTTGCATCATTTAACTTTATCAGTTTGCCATTAAAAGGTATTACTTTTACAAGACTTTGTTCTTTTCTACCTACATTACTGTACTGTAGAAATTCAATGACTTTGTAGACAGTGAGCAGTAGTAAGACCACCACCTGTTTACAGGAAAATGCTCAGACATTAGTGAGGTTATATCTGTATGGCTAGGGGCGTTGCTGCAAGCAAGCACAGCTATCCAATGTTTTCTTCAGATGTGAAAACTATAGCTCCAAGTCTAATACTTATATGTTATGCTAATCCGCTTAATTGCTTTCAGAATTTGCCTTATTGAATTTTAGGTTTAGCTGGCCTCCAGATTGATTCTGTATATGAATTGCTGTGTTGACTTTACTCCAAAAAAAGAGATCTAGGAAGACAGCAGAGCCCCATGGGCTGCACAGTGTTGTAGCTTATAGCTCGATCTGTATTCCTAAGCCACATATACCTTGACTGTCACCTAAAGCAATTACGTTCTAGACTCGGCTGTAAAATTCAACTCTTTATCCTCCTAACATTAATACATAACACTCACACTAAGTATAGATTAGGATCAGCGCATTACCTACTAATCATAAGTAGAGTTTCTTGTGTGTAGCAGAACTCTTTGGCAAGCATGCAGTCAGATGATGATTTGTAAGGTTACTACTACTGATTGGCCAAAAGATGGTGCTGTGGTTCCGCCTGCTAGTCTATCTGGACCAGTTTGCAAAAGGAGCAGCGGGTGGCTGTGATTGGTCGGTGTGGTGCCAGCATCCCTGCCTGATTGGTCACTTGCCAAAGCTTCCCCTCTGACTGGCCATGGTGCTCTCTCGCCGCTGATGGGGCTTACTGTAGCATGCCTCGATAAGAGACGACACCTCGCCTGCTTATAATGTCATAGGGAAGAGTGGCATGTGCCACCAGTCGCATGAGGACGGGGATGTGTGGATGAGGAGGGTAATGTGTTTGCCAATAAGGTGGGTGGGAGAGTAGAGAAGAGGCCCCCTAGATTTTTCCACCTGAATCAAGTGATTCAGGTGGCTTCATGGTAGGTCCACCCAGTGGCATAGCTAAGGAGCTGTGGGCCCCGATGCAAGTTTTGCATTGGGCCCCCCCAAGCACTCTGTACATAACAATTGATACAGCGCACCAAAACCTGCCAAGGACAACCACAGTGTCAGAAGTGCAAGAAGGGGATGGGGAACAGTGTGTTAATGATTACCACTATTTAAAGCATCTAAAGAAGTGAATATTATCAGCACAGGACCAATAAAGAGCTAATACTATGGTTGAGGGTGAGCCCCACGGGACCCCTTTAGCCCAAGGGCCCCGATCAGGGTTGCCAACTCATCCCTTTAAATACTGACACATCTAAGTTATACAGATTCTGAGGCTTCTCACACATAATCAGTGCCTAAACTGCCTCTAACTAGCTACAAAACATGTATAATTCCGTATTTAAAGGGATGAGTTGGCAACACTGTCCCCGATGCGGTCGCTATCTCTGCACCTCCTATTGCTATGCCACTGGGTCCACCCCTGATCATAAGCAGCAAATCAGTCTTACAAAACGACCACCTGATCATACTGATCACATGCTTCTCCGTGAGTTCTGCTACACATGACCAATGCTATTCCTGTCACACCCCTTCCACACCCAGGTCTTTTCCCTAGCAATGTAATACCAGTACCACATACATAGCTCCTTCTGTCCACATGGTTGGGTGAAGCAGCTTTAGAACTAGCACTATGATCAGTAATAACCAACTAAACCACTAGCATGACCATAGCCTCTGTGACCCCCATGACCACAGCAGGGCTTGGACACTAGGGAGTCCTGCTCCTCCTACCTTTCAGGGTAGTGCGGGGAGCAGTGTAATATTTACCTGTTCCAGCGCTGCATCTGGTCTCCTTCCCATCCCAGCAGCCGCACACGCTCAGCTGCCATCCTCCGGCTCATGATGCATGTCATGTGATCGGGAGACGGAGGATGGCAGAATAGAGTCTGGTGAGAGAGAGGAAGAGGAGACCTGATGCAGCACTGGAACAGGTAAATATTACACCACTTAGCAAGGTTGGACCAATAAGAATTGGCAGGAAGTTATTCTGATTGGTCCAATTTCAAGCTGCATATAATTTACAAGAAATGTGCTACTTACTAGCTGCAGGGTTAACAGGAGCCCTTGTTAATCATTTTTCTTTAGTGGAATAATCCATTGACTGACATCATACTTGGACTCTCCCACGTTACAGCCTCTGTGAAGGATTCTGTGTAATAGCTGTGTCTTACATGCACACGTCACATGCTTACATGTATGTAACAGCGATGTTTAGTGAGATTCTAATTGTTCTGACTCCCTTGCAGATTTAATGCAGCTTGGGATTTGACCAATCAGAATTGTTGGTCCACTAGAATCAGAATTGGTCCAATCCCATGCTCCGTACAATTTATAACTGTCTGCATCTCACTGACCACCTCTGGTAAAGAAACTAAAATAGAATTTGTCATTGACCCCTGCAATTTGCAGAGCTGGTCTAAAAAGATTACCATTTTCCCCGTAATAATGGCATTACACTTTAAAGGACAACTGTAGAGAAAGGTATACGGAGGCTGCCATATTTATATCCTTAGTTGCCTGGCAGCCCTGCTGATCTATTTAGTTGCAGTGGTGTCTGAATCACACCTGAAACAAGCATGCGGCTAATCTTGTCAGATCTGACTTTAATGTCAGAAACACCTGATCTGCTGCATGCTTGTTCAGGTGCTATGGCTAAAAGTATTAGAGGCAGATGATCGGCAGGACAGCCAGGCAACTGGTATTGCTTAAAAGGAAATAAATATGGCAGCCTCCATATCCCTCTCCCTTCAGTTGTCCATCAGGTACAATTTTTTAAGCGATTCTTTATATTGAAATCATTTTTGTGGACTGCTTGCAGGTTGAGGTCTTGCAAGTTGTCCGAAAGCATGCTACAATATACATTTTTTTTTTAATTCTGATTTTTTTTTTTTTACGTTATTGTTTGCTGCTATGGACAGTAGCGCTGCCCACAGTTTTTTGTTACACTTAGAATTTTTGATGTTGCATCCGATACAAAAAAATAATAATTTGGAGCCTGATTTGATGACGCTGAGTGTGCCCAACACCAGGGGGCGCACACAGCGTCATCAGAGGAACACGTTGGGGGACATGTGATCGCAGAGGGACAGGAAGTGGCGAACAGAGGAGAAGGAGATTGCAGCTGGGGATCGCAGAGAAGACGTCGGGAATGCGCTCTCACGGAAGCGCATGGTGCCTGTGAGGGATCCTACACGCCAGCGACGCCGCAGGTAAGTACTTGAATTGCTAGACGAGTCTGACTCAAGGCTCGTCCATATAGCTAGGAAGTTTTGACTAACGTAGTTTTGACTTTAGTTGATCAGTTTGACCTTGTTTTACTTCAGTTTGTCCACAGTCTTCTTTTTGAGGATTGGTGCAAGACAGACAGGTTGTGGGAGAGAGTTCTAAAGGAGAGGTAACACTGGTGAGAAGTCCTTGATGGGTAAGTGAGAGGTGACCAAGCTGGACGACAAAAAGGGTCCCATGGGGGAGCGCAGGTTCCGGAAGCAATTATATCTGGAGATTAAGAAGTAAAGGTATGGAGGGGAAAGCTTATGTAGAGTTTTGTATGATAGTGTTAGAAGTTTGAACTGGATTATTTGGGTGATTGGCAGCCAATGAAGGGATTGGCAGAGAGGGGCAGCATCAGAGGAGCGGGAGAAAAGCTAAGTGAGACAGGCAGTAGAGTTCAGTAGGGACTGGAGAGGTGCCAGACTGTTTTTTGGTAAGCCACAGAGTAGGGTGTTACAGTAGTTAAAGTAGACCTGAACTCTTGCAGAGGACAGAAGGAAAACATAGAGAAATGCATCCTGTATGTATTTAGAGAGTTTAGCCTGTTTAATTCCCCCTAAAAACTGTGTCTAATCACAACTGTAATTTCATCTCTCCCTGACTGCCATGGCAGATAAGCTCATTTGAAAGCATATCATTTTTAATAATATGTCGGCTTCCATTAAAGCAAAAAGTAGACACACTGCAGATTTATTTCAGGATTTCTATCAGCTGTAATAAAGAAATGTTTTTCTTTAAAGGTCATTATGCTGTTGCTTATCTTTTAGAGCAGAGAGGAAGTTCTGATTTCAGGTCCACTTTAGGATGGGAAATGATGAGAGCATTTTAGTAGCCCCTTGTGAGAGGAAAGGATGAATTCTGGAGCTATTTTTGAGATGGAAGTAGCAGGTGGCTGTTAATGTGTGGGTTAAATGAGAGCTAGGAGTCCAGCGTTACCCCCAGACAGCAAGCTTTAGGAGTTGGGGTTATTGGGGTGTTTTCTACATTGATGCTACCTATAGGTGGGGAGCCGTGCGAGAGGGAGGAAATATCAATCTTAATCATGTTAAAGGTATGGCTTCTGGCTTTGAAAAAGAGCTACTGAGCTTGAAACAGCGGGCTGTCAGCCGCTAAAGCCATTTTTTACCGATGACTTGTCATTTTTTATGACTTTTTCAATAAAGAGCTAATTATTTACTGAAGGTGGTGCCTGCTTCGTCTGGATCTGCATCTTTGGATCATTGGTACAGTGGTCTTAAAGCTACGGCACACCCCATATCCTTTTGCATGGGTGCTCCTCCACTTCTGTTGTTTTTGCTGTTAAAGGACAACGGACCTGGGAGGGATATGGAGGCTGCCATATTTCTTTGTACACAATATCACTTGCCTGGCATCCTGCTGATCTTTCAGGCATCAGCAGTGTCTGAATCACACACCTGAAACAAGAGGTACAGATTGCCCAGCAAGGTTATGGTGGCCCGGAACGTCTAGGAGTCTTGAAACAAGGACAGCTAGGCAATGTGCATTGTTTAAAAGGAAACAAATATGGCAGCCTCCATATCCCTCTCACTTTAGTTATCCTTTAAAGCAGCAGGCTATGCTGCTTTAAAGGATAACTAAAGTGAGAGGGATATGGAGGCTGCCATATTTCCTGACATACTGTGCCAGGAAAAAAAACACATATATAAGTAGATAAATACTTGTTCTACTTACATAACATGTATTGTACTGTCCACATTTTGATTTCAGTGAATTGTATATAGTAAATAAAGAGTATTCTGTTCCTGGCATTTGCCATCTTGGTTCCCTCTGACGAAGCCAATCCTGATGTAATTTCCTCCCTTACGTGTTTATAAAGCTAGCTTTCTTTGTAAACACATGATAGCACAGCAGAATAGATCGCATTTCAACTTCAGACTGAACTGCACTCAGCCAATCAGTGAGGAGCAGGAATGTGGGAGGGGTGATGTCAAGCTTCCCTCTCTCCCTGGCGATGGCAAAAATATAGCCAGGCTGAGATCAGATTTATTACAGCAGAAACATTTCTAAATAGATTGGAGTGCTTGCAGGGTAGGGTAATGTTCCAGGCTGCATAATGAACACAGTGCAGTGGGTAAATGGAATTTGATTTTGTGGCTGACAACCCCTCTATAACTTTAAAGAGGAACTGTAACGACAAAACGGCCCCTGGGGGGTACTCACCTCGGGTGGGGGAAGCCTCAGGATCCTAATGAGGCTTCCCACGCCGTCCTGCGTCCCTCGGGGGTCTCGCTGTAGCCCTCCGTACAGCCGTGACGCAATATTTACCTTCCTGGCTCCTGCGCAGGCGCTCTGATGCCTCTCGGCGCAAGTTTCCGGCGCCTGCGCAGTAGAGCGGACCCGACGGAGATCGGGTATTTCCGTCTATTTCCGTGCCGAAAGTCGCCACAGCGCCTCCGCTGGAGCCAGCAAAGGTAAATATTGAACTGACAGTCGGCACAGTCGCCAGCTGTTCGGAGGGCTGCGGCGAGACCCCCGTGGGACAGAGGACGGCGTGGGAAGCCTCATTAGGATCCGGAGGCTTCCCCCACCCGAGGTGAGTACCCCCCAGGGGAGGTTTTTGTTGTTACAGAGTCTCTTTAAGGAAACAGGATGACATGAATGTAGAAATAGCAGATAGACAGTCAGGGACTCGAACTAATAATTTAAAGAGGTAGATTTGGTTGTCATGAACATAGAGGTGATTCTGGAAACCAAAAAAGCGTATTAATGGTCTATAAAGTTACCCTATTGGGACCTCTAAACACGAAAATAAACTGCTTTATTTTGTGACCATAATGGAGGCAACCGAGCTAATAACTAACTGATCAGCAGTCAGTAGTTCAATAAGCTAATGTGGAATTCATGTCACACAACAGCTAGAGGGTTGCATGGGCTAAATTCTGCGGGGTCCGTTAAAAATGGCGCCAGTTAACGTACTTAAAAAACGGCGCCCCATAGAGAACCACTATCGCTAGTTATTTTTCGCCGGCTTTAAAAACGATATTTATCGTTTATATTTATATTTGTATTGCTCCCAAACGATATTTTTCGTTTTAACCCTTGCTTTGCTGCAGTTTGGAAAATATCTGCCCGCCGGCTTTAATGTTAAATAGCAAAGCCCCCTTAAAAGCTAAAAACACCAAATTTGCAGGGAATGTTAAGAAGAAAATTGTGAACAAGAGGAAAAAAATTGTTCAAAAAGACCTTATAGTTTTTGAGAAAATCGATTTTGAATATTCTTCTTCTGACCGTGGGAAAATAAACGCCCGCCGACTTTAGCGGTTAATAGCAAAGCCCCTTTAAATGCCAGAAACACCAAATGTGTAGGGAATGTTAAGAAGAATAGTGGGAACACGAAGAAAAAAAAATGTTCAAAAAGACCTTATAGTTTTTGAGAAAATAGATTTTAAATCTTCAAAGAGGAAATGTGTCTATTTAAATCGCATACTGACATTTCCACGGTGGAAACAATTCCCGCCGACTTTAGCAGTTAATAGCAAAGTCCCCTTAAATCCTAGCAACACCAAATTTGCAGGATATGTTCAAAAGATACTGGGAAACAATATTTAAAAAAAAATTGAAAAATTGTATTTATTTTTTTTTAAATTTAAATTTTTGGGTTATGTTCAGAGTGTGGGAATTTTTTTTGAAAAAAATGACGTGGGGTCCCCCCTCCCGAGCCTCTGTAACCCCTTGTCCCCCATGCAGGCTGGGATAGCCAGAATGCGGAGCCCCGGCTGACTGGGGCTTCGCACCCTGAGCTATACCAGCCCACATGGTCCATGGTATGGGGGGGCTTCGGGGGGGAGGGGCGGCCAAGCCTTCCCCTCCCCCCCCGGAGCCCTTGTCCAATCCATGGACAAGGGGCTCTTCCCCACCTCCGGTGCCCCAGGAGGAGGTGGGGGCGACGACTCCCTGGGGGGGGGGTTCATGGTGGCATCTGGGTAAGGGGTGCACCCCTATACTCATTTCTCCTGGGAGGGGGGCAGGCATCTGGGTTCCCCTTCTTAAAGGGGACTCCCAGATGCCACCATGAACCCCCCCCCCCCCCCAGGGAGACGTCGCCCCACCTCCTCCTGGGGCACTGGAGGTGGGGAAGAGCCCCTTGTCCATGGATTGAACAAGGGCTCCGGAGGGGAGGGGAAGGACTCGGCCGCCCCTCCCCCCCGAAGCCCCCCCATACCATGGACCATGCGGGCTGGTATAGCTCAGGGTGCGAAGCCCCAGTCAGCCGGGGCTCCGCATTCTGGATATCCCAGCCTGCATGGGGGACAAGGAGTTACAGAGGCTCGGGAGGGGGGACCCCACGTCATTTTTTTTCAAAAAAATTTCCCACACTCTGAACATAACCCAAAAATTTAAATTAAAAAAAAAAATTTCAATTTTTTTTTAAATATTGTTTCCCAGTATCTTTTGAACATATCCTGCAAATTTGGTGTTGCTAGGATTTAAGGGGACTTTGCTATTAACTGCTAAAGTCGGCGGGAATGGTTTCCACCGCGGAAATGTCAGTACGCGATTTAAATAGACACATTTTCCTCTTTGAAGATTTAAAATCAATTTTCTCAAAAACTATAAGGTCTTTTTGAACAATTTTTTTTTCTTCGTGTTCCCACTATTCTTCTTAAAGAGGAGCTGTAAAGAAAACGTCCCCTGGGGGGGTACTCACCTCGGGTGGGGAAGCCTCCGGATCCTAATGAGGCTTCCCACGCCGTCCTCCATCCGTCAGGGGTCTCGCTGCAGCCCTCCGTGCAGCGGTGACGTCAATATTTACCTTCCCGGCTCCTGCGCAGGCGCTCTGACGGCTGTCGGCTTCGAAGTAGGCGGAAATACCCGATCGCCGTCGGGTCTGCTCTACTGCACAGGCGCAAGTTTCCGGCGCCTACGCAGTAGTGCGGACCTGACGGAGATCGGGTATTTCCGTCTATTTCCGTGCCGAAAGCAGCCACAGCGCCCCCGCTGGAGCCAGCAAAGGTAAATATTGAAGCTACAGTCGGCTCTGTCGCCGGCTGTTCGGAGGGCTGCAGCGAGACCCCCGTGGGACAGAGGACGGCGTGGGAAGCCTCATTAGGATCCGGAGGCTTCCCCCACCCGAGGTGAGTACCCCCCAGGGGAGGTTTTTGTTGTTACAGAGTCTCTTTAACATTCCCTACACATTTGGTGTTTCTGGCATTTAAAGGGGCTTTGCTATTAACCGCTAAAGTCGGCGGGCGTTTATTTTCCCACGGTCAGAAGAAGAATATTCAAAATCGATTTTCTCAAAAACTATAAGGTCTTTTTGAACAATTTTTTTTCCTCTTGTTCACAATTTTCTTCTTAACATTCCCTGCAAATTTGGTGTTTTTAGCTTTTAAGGGGGCTTTGCTATTAAACATTAAAGCCGGCGGGCAGATATTTTCCAAACGGCAGCAAAGCAGGGGTTAAAACGATAAATATCGTTCAGGCAGGACAAAAAAAGTTTTAAAACGATAAATTTCGTTCAAAAGGTCTGCACTATTTTAACCTTTAAAACGATAAATATAGTTTTAAACCTATATCGGGCAGAAGGGGGCGCCATTTTTTTGCCGGCGCCATTTTTCACTAGACGCAAATTCTGCACCTCTATTCATCTTAATTTAATTTTAATTCTTTCCAACCATTATCATTTTCCACCACAAGATGGCGCTAGTATACCACTGTAAAGCCAGGTCTAGGATCATCTACTGTTCTGGCTGATAATGTTTTTTATTTATTTATTTATTTATTTTGTATAGTGCCTTCTTCTTAGCACAAAGGTACAGACTAACCAAAAAGCTCATGGTGAACCAGAACTCATTGGAGTGTGTAAGGGGCTGTAAGGGGCTACAATGGTCCTAAAAAAACCCTTACTAAAATGTTATGGAAAACAAAAGTTTGCTTTCTAAAAAAGTTTGCTTTCTTAGCACAGTAAATACTGGTAGTACAAAACATTTTGCGGGGAACATAGATTCCTGAGAAGTTCAAACACTGTACAATCTGGAAATATAGTAATACACACACAAAGTCATACATAATTGATGTGTGGTTTAAGGCCCCTTTTACACTATATGCAGTCCGTTGAGTCGTGGAAAGCGGTCACAGAATTAGTGTTAGCCCATAGGGCTATCACACTGAACACAGTGCATCGTGGTGCGACAGTCCCCGGCATGTTAACGCACTGCATGCAGTGCAGTGGTAGGAGTAAAAGTACAAAGAAAAACGTATACAGTGGTAAGAGAAGGTGTAGCGTAGTTAGGCACTAGGCGGGTGGAGACGTTAGATTAAGGGGGCTGATGGGGGTCCTAGGTTGAGGAGCTGGATGGCTTGGTGGTAGAAGGAGTTCATGTGTCTGGTGGTGTAGTGGGTATGGAACCAAAAGTATAGCGATGGACCAATGGTAGAAGATTGTGATGTCGGTCACTGGGATGGAAGGGGTCCTTTGCTATTCTGATGGTCCTGGAGCGCAGTTTGAGGGAGTGGAGAAGGTGAAGGGGAGGGGGGACCCGATGATATTTTTCAAAGTGTAAATGACTCTGTAATTTGTACCTGTTGCTGGAAGAGGCCCTTGCTTACCATACAATGATGGAAGAGCATAATATTGACTCAATGGTAGCCGAGTAGATGTAGGTCATATGGTCCTACGATAATCCGAATTTTTTAAATTGGCGCAGGAAGCACAGCTGTAGTTGGGCTTTCTTCTGGGTGCTGGTGACATTTTCTTCCACCTTAGGTCACCGTAGATGGTGGTGGCCAGGAAGCGGGCGTTCAAAACTCTGGTAAACTCTGTGCCCTCGATGATGAGTAACGGACTTCAGGGGGACTTTTCCTGAAGTCAATGATCAATTACGCAGTTTTTACGGTGTTGAGGACAATCTTGTTTTGCCTTACACCAGTTGCAGATATCTTCAATCTCTTTACGGTAGTCTTGTTCGTCGCTCTTGTCTATGTGGCATAGGAAGGTGGTGTTGTCATGTACTCATCATTGTACCTCTAAGCAAGCATTAGGGTAGACAGATCATGTACATATTGCTGTACGTCTGTGCAGAGCATAGGGTAGGCAGATCATGTATACATCACTCTACTCATCGACTGATTGCTTGTTTTGATACATTTACTTTTTCCGGTTTTAGAGGTTTAGTATTTTCTTGGGTGGAGATGGGCGTAGCAATAATCAAAGCAGCTGTTGCAACTGCTATGAGGCCCTGAAGCAGAGGGGGCCCAGGTTGCAATGGATGTTTTCACTATTAATTTTTCTTTGTTTCTCCACCCTCTGACTTTGTCCCTTAGCCAAAGGACGCAGTATAGACGCAGTGAACATGAGAATGTAATTTGCCCAATCAACTCATAATTAGGGTTGCCAGGTGTCCGGTTTTAGACCGGACAGTCCGGTTTTTGGCCGCTGTGTCCGGTGCAAAAAGGCATGCTAAACCGGACAATTAAGATGTCCGGTTTTATGCCTTTTCCGGCGGCTGTCAGTATTGACAGCCGCCTGTAGCAGGAGGAGAGCAGCGCAGTGGAGGGAAAGCGGTGGGCAGCGGCGGAGAAGGGGGCCATCTCCCCCCCTTCTCTCACCTTAGATTCTTTCCGTCCCTCGCTGTCTCCTCCGATCTGTGTGTGGCTGACTGGCGGTGGCGCTTGGCAGCGGGCGGGACTTACCTTCCGTGTCGCTCCATGCGCCGGCAGGAAGTTCTGGTGCCGCAGCCGCTGCTCTGGTCTGCATCAGACCAGAGTAGTGGCAACTCGTCATCCCACGCGGCGCCTGCGACGAGACCAGTCACCAGACGGAGGAGACACGGAAGGTAAGTTCCGCCCCTCTGCCAGCCACCGCACACACCGATCGGAGGAGACAGCGAGGGAGGGAGAGGACCCTAAGGTGAGCGAAGGGGGGGAGATGGCCCCCTTCTTCACCGCTCTCCCTCTTCTCTGCGCTGACTGCTTCCCTCCTGGGGGGGGGGGACACACCTGCCTACATATACTGGGCCCATATACACCCTGGCTACATATACTGGGCCCATATACACCCTGGCTACATATACTGGGCCCATATACACCCTGGCTACATATACTGGGCCCATATACACCCTGGCTACATATACTGGGCCCATATACACCCTGGCTACATATACTGGGCCCATATACACCCTGGCTAAATATACTGGGCCCATATACACCCTGGCTACATATACTGGGCCCATATACACCCTGGCTACATATACTGGGCATATATACCCCCTGACTACATATACTGGGCCCATATACACCCTGGCTACATATACTGGGCCCATATACACCCTGGCTACATATACTGGGCCCATATACACCCTGGCTACATATACTGGGCCCATATACACCCTGGCTACATATACTGGGCCCATATACACCCTGGCTACATATACTGGGCCCATATACACCCTGGCTACATATACTGGGCCCATATACACCCTGGCTACATATACTGGGCCCATATACACCCTGGCTACATATACTGGGCCCATATACACCCTGGCTACATATACTGGGCATATATACCCCCTGACTACATATACTGGGCCCATATACACCCTGGCTACATATACTGGGCCCATATACACCCTGGCTACATATACTGGGCCCATATACACCCTGGCTACATATACTGGGCCCATATACACCCTGGCTACATATACTGGGCCCATATACACCCTGGCTACATATACTGGGCCCATATACACCCTGGCTACATATACTGGGCCCATATACACCCTGGCTACATATACTGAGCCCATATACCGCTGGCTATATATACTGGGGACATATTCCCCTGCCTACATATACTGGGGACATATACCTCTGGCTACATATACTGGGCACATATATCCCTGGCTACATATACTGGGGACAACTGGCTGTTTGTCATTATGTGCAGTTACTGGTGAAAAGCTGTCTCTTATTATGTGCATTTACTGGTGAAAAGATGTCTCTTATGTGCATTTACTGGTGAAAAGCTGTCTCTTATGTGCATTTACTGGTGAAAAGCTGTCTCTTATGTGCATTTAGTGGTGAAAAGCTGTCTCTTATGTGCATTTAGTGGTGAAAAGATGTCTCTTATGTGCATTTAGTGGTGAAAAGATGTCTCTTATGTGCATTTAGTGGTGAAAAGATGTCTCTTATGTGCATTTAGTGGTGAAAAGATGTCTCTTATGTGCATTTAGTGGTGAAAAGATGTCTCTTATGTGCATTTAGTGGTGAAAAGATGTGTCTTATGTGCATTTAGTGGTGAAAAGATGTCTCTTATGTGCATTTAGTGGTGAAAAGCTGTCTCTTATGTGCATTTACTGGTGAAAAGCTGTCTCTTATTATGTGCATTTACTGGTGAAAAGCGGTCTCTTATTATGTGCATTTATTGGTGAAAAGTGGTCTCTTATGTGCATGTACTGGTGAGGACAGTTAGTGACATGGCTATGTACTCTGTAATGTGCTGCAGAAGATGTCAGTGTGATATAAATACTGTAAAAAACATTTTTTAAAAAGCCCATTGCTTAGCCCCACTCTACATAAAAGTGCGCTTCTGACTCCGCCCCTAACTCCACCCCCTGTCCGGTTTTCTCCATCAGCCGACCTGGCAACCCTACTCATAATCATAGGGTAGAGGCAAGTGGCATTGCTCGAGAATGCCTAGTTCTGAGGGCCCCATAAAAATGTTGCTATGGGGCCCAATAATTTCTAGCTACGCCACTGACGTGGAGACCTCGTGCAGGCATACTCCACCACTATTTTTCAGAAGTTTATAAGCAGTGTTCACCCAAATGCAAAATTATATCAATCATGAGCATGACTGTTTTGTAGGCCTTCTGGAGTCTGCGAACCTGTAGCAGATAACACACAGCGCTCCATTCATATCGCACTATAACACAAGGACCGGCACTGCCGCCATCTGCTCACAGTGTGAGAACGCAGTTTATCAGAATTAAATGCCATTAGCCGTGTGATCAGTCCTGAGACTGGCGGAGGCACTTGACAATTAGCAGCAGGAGAGCTCTTGTCATTAATCTTCTATATAATGGAGTATTCCCTGGCCTGTGTCATTAAGCACTCATAATTGCCAGTTTCTGTAACGTCAAGCTATAGACATGCCGTTCCCTTGTTTTCAAAGAAGGTTCTGCAAACTTTTTCACCTATTACAGCAAAATCGCTGCTCTGCGCACTGCGTTTTTAGTGTCATCTCCACCTTCGTGTCATCTCCACTTTAAAGTGACCATGTAGTGGGTCACTACCCTCCCATCAGTGTAACGTGTCTGGATAGTGTACTGGTTAAAGGGATACTGTAGGGGGGTCGGGGGAAAATGAGTTGAACTTACCCGGGGCTTCTAATGGTCCCCCGCAGACATCCTGTGTTGGCGCCGTCACTCCCCAATGCTCCGGCCCCACCTCCGGTTCACTTCTGGAATTTCAGACTTTAAAGTCTGAAAACCACTGCGCCTGCGTTGCCGTGTCCTCGATCCCGCTGATGTCATCAAGAGCGCACAGCGCAGACCCAGTATGGTCTGTGTCTGTGCAGTACACTCCTGGTAACATCAGGGGGAGTGAGGACACGGCAACGCAGGCGCAGTGGTTTTCTGACTTTAAAGTCAGAAATTCCAGAAGTGAACTGGAGGCGGGGCCGGAGCATTGGGAAATGGTTGCGCCAACACAGGATGTCTGCGGGGGACCATTAGAAGCCCCGGGTAAGTTCTGCTCATTTTCCCCCGACCCCCTACAGTATCCCTTTAAGAGCTCTCTACTTCTGACATAGAAGACCGGGGTTCAAATATCAGCTCTTCCTGTTCAGTAAGTCAGTACCTATTCAGCAAGGAGTCCTCGGGCAAGACTCGCTAACACTGCTACTGCCCACTGAGCACGCCCTAGTGGCTGCAGCTCTGGCGCTTTGAGTCCTCCATGAAAGGATTGTCTTGTCTTGCTCTCACCAGTGGTGGATCTATGTAGAGCACAGACCGTCACCTGAGGGGCGGTGTAATGACATCATTGTACACTTTCTACATGGACAGAAGAGTTCCCGACCTCAAATTTCCGCAAGTTTCCCTGTAGGTCCATTCAAGTAGACTAACACTGGTAATATTTACTATATTATATGAAAACACTATGAGTGGAGGTGCAAAGTAATACAGTAGTAGAAATCCCTTTAAGGCCTTAAACGATTTATAGAGTGATTTTGTCACCTAGATTTATGGAGTGATTTAAGAAAAGCGCTTTTCTAGCACTTTTGTGGAGCGATGTTTTTTTTCACTTCCTGACGTTAGTCAGGAAATGAACTCTTTGACCCGGAAATGAATGAAAACAATGGGCTTGATTCACTAAGCCGTGATAACTCAAATATCACACCTGACCTTATCAAATATATCACAGCTTATGAAAAGATATCACACCTTATCAAAGATATCACACCTTATCAAAGTTAACACGCCTTATCCGAGTAGCATAGCGAGCGCTACGAACCAGCAGGGGCTCAGGGCAGGATGAGTGCCATTGCCAATTAGCAGGCATAAGTTCGTAGCGCTTGCTATGCTACTCCTAGTGGCGTGGCAATAGGGGGTGCAGAGGTAGCTACCGCATTGGGGCCCTTGGGCCAGAGGGGCTCTCCCTCAACCACAGTATTTACTCTTTATTGGTCCTGTGCTGATAATAATGACTTCTACTGTAGAGATGCTTTGAATAGTAGTAATCATTAATATACTGTTCCCCATCGCCTTATTGCACCCCTGACACTGTGGTTGGGTGCGCCGTATCATTTGTTATGTATATAGCACTTGAGGGGCTCCACGTAAAACTTGCACCAGGGCCCACAGCTTCTTAGCTATGCCACTGGCTACTCTGATAAGGCATGTTTACTTTGATAGGGTGTGATATTTTAATAAGGTGTGATATCTTTTCATAAGGTGTGATCTTTAAAAAGGTGTGATATTTGAGTTATCACGGTTTAGTGAATCAAGCCCAACGTATTTAATCATTTACGCACTCGGGAAATCACATTTCAAAGCAATTTTTCAAGCGCTTTGTGATTTCCCTATACTTTCTATTGAATCGCAAACACTCAGAAAATGGTGCAGGAGCCATGTATGCGATTTGATAGAAAGCTCATCACTCATGTGAGAACACTCACATAGAGCAATACTGCACTAGCGCATTTAAGGCGATTTTTAACCACTTAACGGCCGCCTAATGCCAATAGGCGTAGGCAGGTAGAAGTGGTGTTACCATGGAAACGGCCGCTTGTTCGAGCGGCCGTTTCCATGTCAGTTCACGGAGGGTGTCTCTGTGAACAGCCTGCGAGCCTCCGATCGCGGCTCGCAGGCTAAATGTAAACACGCGGGGAAGAAATCCCCTGTGTTTACATCATACGGCGCTGCTGCGCAGCAGTGCTGTAAAGGAGATCAGCAATCCCCGGCCTCTGATTGGCCGGGGATCGCCGGCATCTGATAGGCTGCCGCCCATAGCAAGAGGGAGAGGGAGGGAAACAGAGGGAGGGCGGAAATCGCTGCGAAGGGGGGCTTTGAGGAGCCCCCCCCCCGCTAACCACAAGTAGCCGGCACGATCAGAACCCCCCAGCAGGACATCCCCCTAGTGGGGAAAAGGGGGGGGGGAAGTCTGGTTGTCCTGGCTGCCACATGATCTGTGCTGTGGGCTGGAGCTCAGCACAGATCACCGCAAATGAGCCCTCTTTTGATTTTTTGATTTGCTCCCTCTATTCCCCCTAACATGCCTAGCATCCACTTCGCATAAACATTTTTTACTTTTGCAATATATGCAAAAAATCATTTATCACTGCCGTGTTCATAATTTCATTCAATATGCAAAATTTACAAAATGGATTACACAAAATAAATTTAATTTCGAAATCGTACTTAGGCGTAATGCTGAAATTTTATGGTAGATTCTTCAGAAGCCTAATTAGCACATAATAAATATCACTACCAAGGAACTGCAAATTGCAATCCTCCAGCATCTTAAATCAGCCACACCCAATTATTTGGGACGACTGTAATGCCTGTACACACTATGCAATGTCCTGTTAGATCGATGATTCAAATTGATCATTTCCAACAGGTTAGATCAGAATTCTGATTTATTTATTTTTTTGGCAATTGATTTTCTGATCACTTCTATACAAAATCGAACAGAAATTGATCGGACCTGTTGGAAATTATCAATTCAACCCGTCAACATGACATGAAATTGTATGGTGTGTACCAGGCATTAGTGACAAGAGAGGTTTTTTCTTATCCCTTTACTAACACACAACTAAAAAAGTTTGAAGCCTAGCGTGTGCAGCTGGGAGGGGTGATCAGGACACAGGACAGTTGGAACTGCGTCTCATGCTTCCTGTCACCTCCTTTCAACCAAAAACATGGCTGCCACCATGAAATAAAAACATTTGCCTGTTCTTTTAAAACAGGGTGGGTAAAAGATTATATTACCTATCTATTCTAATTAACATAACTAATGCAACTTAATGACAGTATATTTGTTTAGGCTGAAATTCCCCTTTAAAGGGAACCTAAAGCGAAGCTGCCATATTTTTTTCCTTTTAAGCAATATCAGTTGCCTGGCTGTTCTGCTGATCTTTTTGGCTGAAGTAATGTCTGAATCACACCAGAAACAAGCATGCAGCTAATCTAGTCAAACTTCAATCAGAGCACCTGATCTGCATGCTTGTTCAGGGTCTATGGCTAAAAGAGGATCAGCAGGACAGCCAGGTAATATGCATTGTTTAAAAGGAAATAAACATGGCAGCCTCCATATCCCTCTCACTTTAGGTTCCCTTTAAAAAAAACACTGCTACTGTGCAGTGTGAACCATATGAAGATTAATCAGTTAAAGAGATTTTTTTCCTTCAAATCGATGTTATAGCACAGGTACCAAAAAGGTGCCTGCAAAAACCTTTAATACAATTCAAAATCTTTCTGCTTTCCACAGGAAGGAAAATAAATATCACCCCACAAACGGCTAGGCCTTGGGGCTCACCACACGAACAGCAGGCAACTTATCACAGTCACATGCAGGCACCATAGCGTGCACCACTCTTTACCCATGAAACATTGCAAAAAGGAAGCACCTCATTCCTTCAGAGGTAGTTCACTAGGCTAAACACCACTGGCAGGCCGGGGTTGCAGGCCAATATACAGCAATTTATAGATGTAGGAAGTGCAACTGTTGCTCAGGGGAGTAACTATGGTTCATGGGGTCCCCACCTTTCACTTGCTAACCCCTTGTGACCCTCACAGCCTGTGCCCATCTCACACGGGTCATAAAACAAGTGTGGACATTGTAATCTTCTCACCCATAACAAGTGTAGCCACAAAAACACCTGGTCTGAAGCATGAACCCCTTTATCAGAGGGAGTGAAGTAGTAATTGGGGCCCCCTTACAGCTCTGGACCCCCCTGTGGTCACAGAGACTGCTCCCCACTAGTTACACCCCTGCTGATGCTGAAACCAGGATAATCAATATAAAATTGGGTATCCGGAATCATTTACTACATTCCTCAAGAACTTGTTGTGGTGCGTCTAATCTCAGGAAGTCCTGGGTAGTTGGGCATGCAGTTTTCCCAGAGTATAACTTTTTCAGGGTGTGAACACTTTCTATAACCCAGGCATGTGACAAGTTCAATGCAAACTATCTACAAATGTCTGCACACATCTCAGCATGCAGTAGTGCTTTCTGAATCACAGTGGCCTATTTATAAAGGTCCTCCAAGTGGCTTAAAGAGACCCTGTCACGAAAGGGCATGTGTAGGAATCTGAATCTGAAATCTCGAAGAACGCCATGCATTGTTGCAAACCACTGTGGGTGGTGATGTGTGCAGGTGTGTAAATTGTACTCAACCAAAAGTCCATCACTGCATCCCGTTAGGAGCACTTGAAGGGAATCTGAAGTGCAAATAAACTTATTAGATAATGATTTGTATATGTAGTACAGCTAAAAAATAGAACATTAGTAGCACAGATATGAGTCTCATATTGTTTCCAGTACAGGAAGAGTTAAGAAACTTCAGCTGTTATCTATGCAAAAGGGCTTCTCTGAGTTCTCCGACTAATTTAGTCAGAGAGCAATGCTATTTTCTGAAGCACTTATCTCAGTGCATTTGCCTTTATGAGTCATGACTGTGCCTGTCAGACTCCTGCAATGCATTGTGGGACTTGTAGTTCCTTAACAGCTGGAGGGCCAAGTTTGCCCATGCCTGTTCTAGCAACTCAACCACAGAATACAGATAGTAGTTGATTGATGAAATGGAAATCTAAGAAGCCAGAATAAGTGCGGCAGGCAGAGCCAGATTTACAGCTCTAGAGCCTGTAGGCACAGGCATACTGCTGCCCTAAACTCTGACCTTTAACTCAGGCACCGCCCACATTTTAAGGTAGGCTTTCCTCCTCCCCAGACTAGGTAGTCATATTTTCACCAGTATTTGGTATCCCTTAGGGTACGTTTCCACTTGAGCGGCGCGATTTGCTTGCGGAAACCGCGTCACCGAATCCGCATGCGGTTGCGGATCCGTTGACGTTTCCATGCGAATTTTCACACGGAATCGCCCGCGGTTTTAACGACGCAATTTTAACCATGTCAATGCCGGCGAGCATTGACATGGGTTTTTAGACGAAATCGCACGCGGAAACGCCGGGAAAACCGCAAGACTAAAGAGCTTGCGGTTTTCCTATTTAGTTACATTACCGACGATTCGCGTGCGGGTGTGCGGCGTGCGAATTCTGACGGCTCTGCTGTGCAGATTTTTTCTGCATAGCGAGCCGCACAGAATTCCTGACAAGTGGAAACGGCGCCATCCACTTGTATTGGTTGAGCGAATCTGCATGCAGGAAACGCATGCAGATTCGCTGGAGTGGAAACGAGCCCTTAATCAAAGTTGTAGATTTGCCCCCCCCCCCCTCCACCCAAGTATAGGGAGCCAGATGTGCCCCACCTCAGTATTAAGTAGTTCCCCCAATAGGTAACTGGGGGGGGGGGGGGTTCTAATATATTTTAGGATGAACTAACTTCTATTTTAGATCAATATGAACATGGAGATTCAGATAATTACACGTGCATGTTTATGACTGGTTCTCTTTAATGCCTTTTTTTCACCACCTCTGACATTTTTTTTTCTCTTTTTCAGGTCACTCCAACACTGCACACTAATACCAGTCGAGTGTGATGAAATGAAATGCAGTTGCCTAGGCAATCTTTATAAATAGGCCCCACAAAGGAGGTGTAACGACCAGGAC
Source organism: Hyperolius riggenbachi (assembly GCF_040937935.1). NCBI lineage: Eukaryota > Metazoa > Chordata > Amphibia > Anura > Hyperoliidae > Hyperolius > Hyperolius riggenbachi. Next base: position 452,598,398 of record NC_090648.1, on the reverse strand, counting down.
AAGGGAGTGACGTACTTTCACTGCACTTACCACAACCAGACAAGCTGCAAAGGCCAAGGAAAGGCATTACCCACAATGCAACGGTGACAGGGCCACATCACTAGGAGAGAGGGGTTGCTGCTGGGTCATTCCCCAGAAGGGGGGAGGGGTCATGCGACTGTGTGACACTCAGGTCATACATACGGGTGCTGTCCTGGGCAATGTCAGGGCAGATGGGCCGGAAGGAGATGGAAAGACCCTCACAGACAAAAAGTGACATGCAGTTACCTGAGGTTTCTTCACCTTAATGATCCAGCTGGGGGGGACAATGACGGCAGCGTGGGCGCCCAGCGAACAAGGCTCCTCTATGTGATGGAGCAGGAAACATGTGACCTTGTTGTGAAACTGGATTGGGAACAAAAGAGGAAACAGAAGAAGTATGTTAGAAGAAAAGTATAAACATTAAAGTAGAATTACAATCTGGCATAAATACAATTTTAAAAACTTCCTAAATTCTTTTTGACTGTATAGTTATCCTACCTGCCTTTGATCCATAAGAATGCCATCAATTAGCAATCACAGTCCCCCCTCATCAGTCAGATAGTATTGGAAGCACCACCTTGCATAATACTGTAATGGTCAGTTCAGGATGTAAGCACCTCCCTGAATGTACAGCTTTCTATCAGTTTAACTTGCACACAGAAGCTCTCTGTTATAAACGAGCCTTATCTCCTACTGCTTTCAGGGATAAAACAACAATATCTTAGCTGCCCAGAAGTTTAAATGCTGCTAAATGAGAAGACTACCGGGAGAACATAAAGGTAAACATATTAACCCTTCAGACACACTTCTGAAAAAAAATGTTAGGCTCCTTCCCCACTTTATGGAAAAAGCATTGTTTATTCATGCCATTGCATGAATAAACAATACTTTTTCCAATAAATAATGGTTTGTCCTTCTGAGAAGGTAAGAAATTACACTTCTCATATACAGTATACAACATCAGTGGCGTAGCTAAGGAGCTGTGGACCCCGATACAAGTTTTACAATGGCCACTCTACCACTCTATACATAACAATTGATACGGCGCACCAAAACCTGCCAAGGACAACACAGTGTCAGAGGTGCAAGAAGGGGATGGGGAGCAGTTTGTTAATGATTACCACTATTCAAAGTATCTATAGAAGTGATTATTATGAGCACAGGACTAATAGAGAACTAATACTGTAGTTGAGGCAGAGCCCTTCGGGGCCCCTCTGGCACAAGGGCCCCAATGCGGTCGCAACCTCTGCAACCCCTATTGCTACGCCCCTGTACAACATCTAGTAGTATCATATCACATATCATCAAGCGCGCCTCCATCAGTGTTATTAGCATTTTGTAAAAAGGTTGGTTGCTCTCAGGTTGGGATTCCGAGCTCCTTTCATGCTTGGCTTCAGAAAGAAAGCCAAGACTACTTCCTTTGGCCCTGAGAGCAGGAAGCACACTTTGGCATTGTAATGATGCTGGCTTGAGTTATACCAGGACATGAAGGAGCAGCCCTCATACTCTATATATAGTGTGGAGGAGGCCCGCTCTGCACAATGGGTTTTTTTCAGGAACACAGAAACACGGTAAACAGCAGCGTAATTACAGCACACAAGGGCTGTGTGGGTATACAGTGGGTTTTCAATGAGTAAGAGCACACTGACACTATCATTACTCTGCATGGCCCATGCTAATTCCAGGTTACGGCCCGCGCCCCCTCCGCGCAGCGTCTGGAAGACGGAAGCTTATAATGTGCTCTTTTCTTGTAGAGACACGATTGGAACAACTTGAGCTGAAGTGTTTTCATACCGTTCCCAGGCCTACCATTTCCGCCATACATGGGGCGACTCTTACAGGTGACGCAATAGTCATGGCAGTAAATTAGCCACTTCCAAGAAGTAATCTTAATTGAAGCGTCAGAGAAAATGAGGCTAGTTTGTGCTTTATTTCCTGTCCTGTTACCACCCTGGTGGGTGTCGTAGCGGAGCCCCATGCAGTACGGACTTTACACTCCGGCTATACCAGCCTGCGTGGGTGACAAGGGGTTAAAGAGGCTTGGGAGGGGGGAGCCTACGTCATTTTCGTTATTATTTTATTTTTATCAGTACAAATTATAGGTATACAGGTAGTCCACAACTTATGAATGCCCGATTTACGAATGACCTGTCCATAAGATTGGCTTGAAGATGGGAACAAAAAAAAAAAAAACAGTGGGAGGTGACACAGAGGGGGATATTAAGGGAACAGGGGGACAGATGTGACACAGTGGGAGGGCAGAGGTGGCACAGAGGGGGATATTGAAGGAACAGGGGAAAAGAGGTGACAAAGAGGAGGACAATGGAGACATGGGGGGCACACAGGAGATACAGAGGGCAGAGATGTCACAGAGGGGGATATTGACGGAACAGGGGGGCAGAGGTGGCACAGAGGGGGGCACTGAGGGAACAGGAAATTAGAGGTAACACAGTGTGTGTGTGTGTGTGTGGGGGGGGGGGGGGGGGGGCGAGATAGCACAGAGGGCAATACTGAAGGCACATGGGAAAAGAGGTGACAAAGGGGAGGACAATGGAGGCCTGGAGGGCACAGAGGAAATACAGGGGACAGAGATGTCACAGAGAGGGTCACTAAAGGCACAGGGCGGCACTGAGTAGGTACAGGGGAAAAGATGTGACACGGAGAAGGACAATGGAGGTACAGGGGGTATAGCGGACAGAGATGGGACAGAGGGGGACAATTGAGGCACAGGGTGGCCCAGAGGAGGTACAGGGGAACAGAGGTGACACAAAGAGGGACAATGGAGGCACGGGGGGGGGGGGGGGGGGCGCAGAGGGGTACAGGGGACAGAGATGGCACAGTGTTCTGACTTAATAACGGATTCAGATTAAGAATGAACCTACAGCCCTTATCTCGTTCATTAACTGGGGACTCGCTGTATTTGCCAGGGATCCTTACTGGCCAAAGCATTGCCAGTTCCATCGGATTTCACAGTTGTCATTACGTACTGCATACAGACCACCTGGAAACCCTGGCATGAAAATCACTGCTCTTTCTTTTGATACATGTACCTTTTCACTACAGATAGGTAGATACATTATCTGTCATTTAACTTCATAAAAAAACACACATTTTTCCTATTGTAACTTTAAAATAGATTTTGTCAAAAACCACTAGTTCATTTTGAAAGACTTTTCTCCCCTTGTTCCCACCATTCTCCTTAGCAGACCCAGCAAATTAGGTGATTCTAGCATGTACGGAGGCTTTGATATTACAGAGGGATTGTCGGCAACAAAATCAAATTCCATTTACTCACTGCTCTGTTTATTATGCAGCCTGCAGCCTGACCCTGCATTGCAAGCACTCCGATCTATTCATAAATGTTTCTGCTGTAATAAATCTTATCTCAGTCAGCCTAGCTCTATTTGGTACTTTGCGGACGAGAGGGAAGCTTGTCATCACCCCTCCCACATTCCTATTTCTTTCTGATTGGCTGAGGGAAGTTCAGTGAGCTGTTGAAATACGATCTATGCTATGTTTACAAATCAAGCTAGCTATGACAGTGCAAATTCTAGGAGGGAAAAAAGTAAGGGAGGAAATGATATCAGGATTGGCTTCAGTCGGAGGGAGTTAACCACTTGCCGACCAGGGGAATTTTCACTGATAGGTGCTGCGTGGGCTCTACAGCCCGCAGCACCGATCAGCAGTGCAGCAGGGCGATCAAACTACCCCCCTTTTTTCCCCACTAGGGGGATGTCCTGCTGGGGGGGTCTGATCGCCGCCAGCCATTAGTGGGTAGCGGGGGGGGGGGCTCCTCAAAGCCCCCCTCCGCAGCGTTTTGTGCGCTCCCTCCCTCCCCTTACCTCCCTCTCCCTTCCTGGGCTGCGCAGGACGGATATCCGTCCTGCGCATTGTGGGATAGGCTTCAGCCTATCATATGCCGGCGATCCCCGGCCAATCAGAGGCCGGGGATCGCCGATCCGACTTACGGCGCTGCTGCGCAGCAGCGCCGTATCATGTAAACAGCGGGGATTTCTTCCCCGCCTGTTTACATTTTGCCGGCAAGGCGCTATCGGCGGCTCTCCGGCTGTTCACGGAGACACCCTCCGTGAACTGACATGGAAAGGCCGCTCGATCAAGCGGCCGTTTCCATGGTAACCCGCAGACGACCAGTTTACGCCAATCGGCGTTAGCTGGTCGTCAAGAGGTTAAGATGGAAAATGTTAGGAACAATTTTTTTCTTTATTTACTGTATAAAATTCACTGAAATAAAACATGGACAGTACAATACATATGTTACGGAAGTAGAACAAGTAGTTATCTACCATACCGCATTTGTGTTTTTTTCCTGGGGTAGTATGGCTGTTCCTGCTGCCTTAAAGGATACCCGAAGTGACATGTGACATGATGAGATAGACGTGTATGTACAGTGCCTAGCACACAAATAATTATGCTGTGTTCCTTTTTTTCTTTCTCTGCCTGAAAGAGTTAAATATCAGGTATGTAAGTGGCTGACTCAGTCCTGACTCAGACAGGAAGTGACTACAGTGTGACCCTCACTGATAAGAAATTCCAACTATAAAACACTTTCCTAGCAGAAAATGGCTTCTGAGAGCAAGAAAGAGATAAAAAGGGGAATTTCTTATCAGTGAGGGTCACACAGTAGTCACTTCCTGTCTGAGTCAGGACTGAGTCAGCCACTTACATACCTGATATTTAACTCTTTCAGGCAGAGAAAGAAAAAAGGAACACAGCATAGTTATTTGTGTGCTAGGCACTGTACATACACATGTCTATCTCATCATGTCACATGTTACTTCGGGTATCCTTTAACCACTAAAGTCGGCGGTATTCTTCAATTAATTTCCATCCGGAAATTGCTGTTGAATTCACAGAAATAGCTAAAGGCGAACATCAACGCGAATGTACGTCATTATTACAAAAATCCATAGCGAGCAAAATAGGCTCAATTTGACCAAGCATGAAGAATTTGCTCGCTCATCTCTTATTATGAGTAGGTGTAAATGCAGAATAAAGATGGTTGTGCCAGCTGAAACAGTATAAATACAGTATATATTCTGAAAAACGCAAATACCACACAAATTCTGTTATGTTTGAAAGAGACCTAACAGTACCAGATGCAAATCTCAGACACTTTGACATGTAGGCACAGAGCCACCATACAGAAAAACTGTGGCCCGTGGGTCAAATCTGGTCGCAGAGCCATCAGATTTGGCCCGTAAGTGATTTCCCCACTTTGCAATATATTTGTCTCTCTCTAGACCACCAGGGAAGCTCTACTGGAGGTAAAGCCCCCTGCAAAAATGCTGTTTGCCAGTTGACCTCATTAATATTAATTAGTACATCATTGATATTAATTATCCAGTTGGCCTCATTAATATTAATTACCTGCAGCCTTAGCAGGATGTGGGTAAATGTCACAAATGACAAACATCACATAATACTGTAATCCTAACAGCAGTTTGTCAAGACCACTTCTCTTCAACAGGATATGTGATAGGTCTCTGAGGTCTGGCTAATAGGAAGCCAAGGATTAGTTGACATATATGATATACATTTAAGTATCAGTTAACTACAATATTATTTGGACTATAACCCGCTCCTGACCATAAGAGGCACCTAGGTTCAGAGGACAAGAACCAGAGGAAAAATATTTATATTAAACCTGGTGCATCCATGGTGAAGGGGCATCTTGTGGATTGTGCTCCCTTTGTACGTTTTGCCCCCTTGTTCCTCGTGTTTCACTGTGTCCTCCTCTGTCCCCTTGTGTCCTCCTCTATGCCCCTTTGTGTCTCCCCTGTGTTCTCCTCTATGCCCCTTTGTGTCTCCCCTGTGTTCTCCTCTATGCCCCTTTGTGTCCCCCCTGTGTTCTCCTATATGCCCCCTTGTGTCCTCCTCTATGCCCCTTTGTGACCTCTTGTGTCCCCCTCTATGCCCCTTTGTGTTCCTGTGTCCTCCTCTATGCCCCTTTGTGTCTCCCTTGTGTCCTCCTCTATGCCCCTTTGTGTCTCCCTTGTGTCCTCCTCTGTGCCCCTTTGTGTCCCCCCTGTGTTCTCCTCTATGCCCCTTTGTGCCCCCTTGTGTCCTCCTCTATGCCCCCTTGTGTCCTCCTCTATGCCCCTTTGTGACCTGTTGTGTCCTCCTCTATGCCCCTTTGTGTCCCTGTGTCCTCCTCTATGCCCCTTTGTGCCCCCTTGTGTCCTCCTCTATGCCCCTTTGTGACCCCTTGTGTCCTCCTCTATGCCCCTTTGTGGCCCTTTGTGTCCTCCTCTATGCCCCTTTGTGTCCCTGTGTCCTCTCTATGCCTCTTTGTGTCCCCTTTTGTTCTCCTCTATGCCCCTTTGTGACCACTTGTGTCCTCCTCTATGCCCCTTTGTGTCCCCCTTGTGTCCTCCTCTATGCCCCTTTGTGTCCCCCATGTCCTCCTCTATGCCCATTTGTGTTGTCCTCTATGCCCCTTTGTGTCCCCCTGTATCCTCCAATTATCACCCTGTGTCCTCCTCTGCATAGGCACAGTACAGGGAATCCCCAACATTGTGGCGTGTTGGAGGTTTGTATTGGCAGGCGTTCACAAGTCATGAACTCCCTGTATTTGGACTATAAGACGCAGTGACTTTTTCCCCCCACTTTTGGGAAAAGTGAGTCCAAAAAATACAGTAACTACAAGGGCTACATCACAAATCTATTGCACTGTATATGGACATGTGATTCATGTACTGATTTTTTTTACTTTAGATGGGCTTTAACTTTTGGAAGGCTGTAAAGGTACAGGATAGGTTCGCTACAGCATAATTGTTCAAGCAGAGAAATTGTGTAGAAACAGTGGGTAAAGTGTGCAGGAAGATGATGGGTAACCTATAAGCTGACACTCTCCCTGCCCCCTAGTAGACTGGAATGGCAAATGCACTCTACAGAGGTGAATCCAACACCACAGCTGATCGCTGCATGTCAATAATATAGATTCTGATTTGCAGTGTTACTTGTTTGTATAAAGCTCATGGAGAAGCATGTGATCAGTTGGATCAGGTGGTACATTTGTAAGGCTCTGATTTTCTGTGATCACTTCCTGTTTTGGTACATGACTGGGGCCAACAAATCACAGTGTTGCAAACTTACCTCCATCAAGTGTTTCTCCATGAGGGGGAAGAGATACACAAACAAGTCCGTGAGGTCCCTCTGCGTCCTCTGGGCTCCCTCCATCTCCTGCACGACATGGTCGGGAGTTGTGCTTGAAACAATGAACCGTGCATGAGTAGAAATCACAGTACGACAGGCGCGAGAACAGGCCACGCATGTGCAAGTCGCGCAGCTAATGGAGCCACCAGCGGGAGAACAGAGGGAGCCTAGAGGATGCCAAGGGGCCCTTATGAACTACGGGGGGGGCTGGAGGAAGCCCCAGGTAAGTTCAGTATAGCATTTTTTTGTTGCAGTTGTATTCAGGGTCACTTAACAAGTCTCTGAGCCACAGTGATAGCTTAATTTTGCAGTGGACAAACTGGCTGCTGTCTTGCAGTTAGTGATCCTGCCACAGCTCTGCTGCATATAGATGTCAAGAGCTTCTCATGTCTTACCGCTTGCTTACACCACGAACAGCTGATGGCCACAATTTCCTTACTGTGGAATGAGAACTTCTGTTGAAAACCCTGCAGACAAAGGAGAAAGAGAGACCACTGTTACTACATAGACTCTGACAGGAAATGCTCTGTGGCAGCAGCCATTTTGTTCCTGTTACAAAAGTGTTGTCTCAGATTATTTTAGAGTAAAAATACTTTACTGAGCTCCAACATACAGATTATTAGCCTCACTTTGTAAAAAAAACACATTATTTTCTTATTATAATACTACTGTATTTATGTAATGACATAGGGGATTCACATTGTGATCTCACCCTGTATTGCATCCCTTCCAATTTAGGGCATCAGGCCCAATGGGCAACCTCAAACAGGTTCATCTCATAGCATTTTGGCCATTCTGATGTGCCCTATTGCAGATGTGCTCATAGTAAGTGAACTAGTGTCCATTGTAAAAACAAGACAATGAAAAACTATTGTAATTACACAAACAAAAGCTAAGATTTGTAACAAAAAAGAGAGAAACACTTAAAACACTTGAAATCCATTGAAATCCATGGGGAAGATGACAAAGACCAAATACAGTATGCCCAAATCAAATATCAAAAAATCCTAGTCTATATTTAGTTGGGTATTTGGGCCCATATGCAATTAAATTTTTTCCCTGAATTTTCTTGTAGGTGATATTTTTTTGTCAATTAACTTGTCAATAAAATGCCCTGTAAACCACCAGCAAGCAAGAAAATACAAAATAAAAAAAAATTCACAGGACTTTTTCACCTACATTTTAATTTACAAAGTACTGAAAAGTTATAAGACAAGTTGAACAATTATCACCTAGGAGAACACTTAGGAGAAAAAAATTGAATAAGGGTCAAGGGCCCGTATGCAATACCCCTTTTCTTTTAAGTTTTCTCCTAGGTGATATTTTCACATCTTATAAATAAAATGCATTTTAAGCCACCAGCAAGCAAGAACCTACCGTACTTTTTGATACTTTTTGAATTGCAGAGTGCTGAGAAATTATTTTAAACAAAAGATTAAAAATTATCTCCTAGGAGAAATCTCAGGAGGAGAAGTGAACCGAATAAGGGCCAATGTGCATCCATGCCATAGGCAAACACAGGGGGGTATTACAGCTGCCCAGAATCCCCCCTCAGACCTGGGCCAGTGCAGTGTCTTGGGACAGGCACAAGTTGAGACACCAGAATTTGTGCAGGTATCCTACAGCTCACAACACTGCCCCCTTTCTTTCCCTGCTACAGTTGACTTTGAATGTAGCAGCAGCGTGTGTACAGAGCATGGAGCAGCTCTGGGGAAATGAACAGAGTCAGGTATGAGCCCAGCCCTGTGCCCGGCTGTGTGACTGCTTCACTTTCCCCTTCATTACCAATGTCAGCTGTCCTCAATATTATCTGCATCCAAACTGCTCCTGATCGATCCTGTTGTCGATTGGGAGCAAAACAGACATTTAGGAAATAATTGTCAGGTCCTGTCAGTTGGATGGGAAATTGCATTATGTGTACCCAGCATGATGTCCTACCATATTATTATACTGTATAGTGCGTGGCTGAGGGAAACCTTTCAGGAATCCTCCCCTTGAAAATCCTGGGTTTGCCCCTGCATGCTCATCAAGTGACCCAAGACAGACCAGATCATGCAGCACAGTATGAGTACAAGGTAATGCTTAGTCAGTCACTGAATGGAAACATGGAGATTAGGCAAGTCAGGTTCACTCAGATGCATAGTATGGGTTCACAGTAATGGAGGTGCATAATCAGATAGGGCACAAAAGGAGGAGGACCCTGTCCAAAGGCTTACAATCTAGAGGTGAGATAAGGACACGAAAGGTAGGGGACCAGAGTTCAGCTGTGGGTTTAGAGCAATTGTGAGGGGTAGTAGGCCAGAGTGAAAAGGTGAGTTTCGAGAGCCTTCTTGAAGACGTTGAAGGAGGGGGCTGCCCTAATGGGTGGAGGTAGGGAGTTCCATAGTGTTGGAGCAGCTCTTGAGAAGTCCTGGAGGCGTGCATGGGACTGGGTGATGCGGGGGGGGGAGGGGGGTTAGGCAAAGTTCATTGGAAGAGCGGAGTGAGCGGCTAGGTGTGTACCTCTGAGTAAGATCGGAAATGTAGGTTAGACAGGTTTTGTGGCCAGATTTGTAGGTCAGACACAGTATCTTGAATCTGATTCTGGACTGGATAGGAAGCCAGTGGAGGGATTCAAGGAGGGGATCCGCAGTGGTGGAGCGATGGGAGCAGCGGATAATTCTGGCAGCCGCATTCATGATGGACTGCTGTGGGGCTGTTCGGGTCATAGGGAGACCAGACGGAAGGGAATTGCAGTAGTCAAGACTGGAAATTATGAGGGCAAGGATGAGGAGTTTGGTGGTGGCAGAGGTCAGGAAAGGGCAAATCTTACAGATGTTATGAAGGTGGAAGTTGCAGGACTTTGTGAGGTTTTGGATGTGGGGAGTAAAGGAGAATGCGGAGTCCAGGGTGACACCCAGACATCGGGCTTGAGAGGTAGGGCGAATGGTAGTGTGGTTAACAGTGACATGCACATCTGGGAGGTTCATGGACGACCGGGGTGGGAAGATCATAAATTCCGTTTTGTCTAGATTTAGTTTCAGGAACCTAGCGGACATCCAGGAGGTGATGGCTGATAGGCAGGAGGAGACCTTGTCCATGGTACTGGTAGATATGTCAGGGGTGTGGATGTAGATCTGGGTGTCATCTGCATACAGATGATAGTTAAAACCCATGGAGGAGATAACGTTGCCAATGGAGGATGTGTATAGGGTGAACAGTAGGGGGCCAAGGACCGAGCCTTGGGGGACTCCCACCGAGAGGTGGTTGGGGGTGGACGAGGACTTATTGAAGGCGGTCGTGAAGGAGCGGTTGGAGAGGTAGGATGAAAGCCAGGTCAAGGCGAGATCGTGAATGCCCATGTACTGGAGGAGTAGGGGATGATCTAGTGTGTAGAATATTGGTAAAATGTACGATATTCTATTATTGAGCAGTGGTATTTCCGATAAAAAAATGTAAAATACTGGTAAATTTCACTAACGCCAAACCTAACCCTATTCTCACACAGAGCCCTCTCTCTACTGATGCCTAACCCTAACTGCCCCCCTACACTATCACCACCGATGTCAAACCCTATTCAACCACCTCACTGATGCTCAACCCTACTGCCTCATCCACTGATGCCTAACTCTAACCACCACCACCGATGTCTAACGCTAACCGCCTCACCCACCAATGCCTAATCCTAACCACCTACACCGATGTCTAACCCTAACCACCTCCTCGATGTCTAACCCAAACTGCCTCAACCACCGATGCCCAAATCTAACTGCCTCGTCCACTAATGCCTAACTCTAACCACCCCCGCCGATGTCTAACCCTAACTGCCTCACCCACCGATGCCTAATCCTGACCGCCCCCACCAATGTCTAACTCTAACCACCCCCACTGATGTCTAAATCTAACTGCCCCCCACCGATGTCTAACCTTATTCGACCACCCCACCGATGCCCAACCGTAACTGCCCTACACCGATGCCTAACCCAAACCATCCCCTCCCGCCAATGCCCACTCCTAACTGCCTTACCCACTGATGCCTAACCCTAACTCCTCACCACCACCAATGCCTAGCTCTAACCGAACCTGGCTGCACCCATGTCAAATCTTAATTGTGAAGTCAAGGGCTGCACGCTATTTTATCGGGTGCCTCAGGCGCCCAAATTTCCCATTATGGTGGCAATTAACATGGGCGCCTATAGGGTACACGAACATTGGCAAATTCCCCATTTCAAGAGAAGAGCTATGGCCATGCTGTGCTGCTGAGCTACAGAGAGGAGGAAAGAGAAGCCACAGGGCTGGTGAGACTGGCTGTACTGGCTGTGCTGAGTGGCTGGGCTAACCAAATCTAAAGACTGACTGTGTAGAGTTTTTAAATGATTCAGCAGGAAAGAATTTTCCGATGACCAACATTTTATCTGGTTATTAGGCTATAAGCTTAAAAAATTTTTTAAACACAAATAATTCTTTTAAGGTGATTGCTGCAATAATAAATATTATCTCCCCTGCCTCCTCCACCCATCTCATCCTCAGCTATAGCTGTAAACTAGAACGACAAGCGAGCTCTGAGAAGTGATGACTCAATGCTCCATCTCCACTTCAATAAAAAATAACGGAGTCATACAATTACATTGTTATTTAGCAGCAAAAAATGGTCCAAGCAGCTGCAGCCCAAACTTACAATTAGCAGACTTCTTAGTCAATTCAGCGCGTATCTACAAATCATGGGGCACACCAGACAAATGTTTATGCCCCCCCCCCCCCCAATGTTCACACCGCTTCCCCTTGTCACACCTTGGGGTGCATCTCACAAGGATTGCTGCATATGGAAGAAGAGGCTGGGAAGGGAATACAAAGGCTGCAAATAAGGAGCAACACATGGAAATAGGAAGCTACTGGCCAAGGGACCTGTATAGAAGTGAAGGAGGCTGCTGTACATGAATGTTAGACATGGAAGAGGGGACTGCACAAGCCAGGAATAGGAGGCGGTGCTGAACATGGAAGTGAAGCTGCAACAAAGTTGGCCTAGGGGTGGAAAAAGTACCGTATACTGTATATCCAGCCTTATGACATGTTTTGTCATTACTGACTTCTCAGGGCCAGGATGTTTTGGAGGAGCAGTATTCCATATAGCTAAACAGCCTAGGCTAAGCATCACTGGGAGGCGGGGCATATAGGAAGTGTTTCTGATGCTGAAACCAGGAAAATTACCTTCAAAGTGGTTATCCTAGTGAATTTCCTGCATTCTACTATATGTCACTACATTGCCTCTTTGAGACAATCATATATAAACTAGTGACCTAAGCCCGTTTAAAAACGGGATCTAGGTCTGTCACCGCCGCGCCCGGCTGGCCCCCTGGCCCGTCCTGCTCCTGTCCCAATGGCACACACACAGGGACAGGACGCAAAGACACGGGGGGATTATTATATAGGATGTAAGATCCATAACACAGGCTACGGTTTCACTGTAAACCTATCTGAGGTTACAGGAGCGTCTCGCAGGACAGTCTGGCGGCCTTGTCAGAGGAATGTTAGGAACGGTGACAAGGAACTTGCAGTTGGGAATGCAGTAAAGGGAGAACAATGCGCTGACAGATGAGAGAGTCTAGAGCAGATACCGGCCTCTCCTTCCTATCTATAATCCCAGCTTCCGAGATAAATATATCGCACGCATCCCACAGGATCCACTGACAGAATGAGCACAGAGTATATTACCAGCCGTGAATCTATGCATTTATTAGGCTTTATCAAAGTTTATCTAACACTTGGGACGGGAACGGGTATCAAATATTCATGTTTATATCATGAGCTCATATTAAAGCGTAAAGCAAAACCTGAACTAAACAATAAGTATGAAAATGAACTGTCTGTGTAGTACTCATGGTAAACACAATATTACTCACTCCTATTTTTATTTTCAGTTTAATGCGGGAATTCACAATGAGATTTTTCAGCAGATTTAAAGCAGATATTACGATCGATTTTCTGATCAATTTTCATTTACTTCAATGAGAAAATCAGATCGGACCTGTTGGAAATTATCTATCGAACCATCAGGGGCGTAACTAGAAATCACTGGGCCCCCCTGCAAAACTTTGCATGGGGCCCCTCCCCAGCTGTAGTTGCAGGAGGGGGGAACGCTGTTGGTAGCCTAAGGTAAGGGAGGGGGGATTCAGGCCCCCCTGCCCGCTGCTGTTTGTGCCTGCTGCTGCCCCCTTCTGCCTCTTAAAATGGCCCTGGAGGGCCCCAGAGCCAGGGCCCCCCTCAGGCTTCTCCCCTAAGGGCCCCGTGCGGTTGCATCCCTCGAAGGTGCTATTCTTACGCCCCTGCGAACCATCTATCTGACAAAAAAATTTGATGGTGTATTCCCAGCATAAGATCTGAAATTTTAAGACTGAATTCTAAACAGCTGCCATGGAAGTCTGCTGAAAAACAAACAGAAGTAATTAATACTGCTTTGCAGAGACAGTGCATGGCAATATAACCCTTACACCCACCAGCAAGTACTGCAAGTTATGCTGTTAGTAATGCTTGTTACCATAGCAAAGGTTGCGCTACTCAAGTACCGCGGGTACAAAAAAAAGCATTAAAATTCAAATACTTCATTGACTGGAAGCGAATATGGGTTACATGCACAGGCCCTAAAGGTAGCTACACACATACAACTACTTTCTTTCCTGATTAATTGTATTGTTTAAAAAAATCCAACCAATCCAGCCTACGCTAGCTCATTTTTAACTAAAAAAGTTGATAAAAATGTTCCACCTCAGCAATAAATAACCAACCAATACATACGTTCAAGTTACTCAAGAATTCAAGAAGTTTGATCTACCATCTACAGTGAAACCCCCATTAATAGGCATAGACAGGGATCGGCTGGTGCTGGATAAGTGTGCTTTCTGGTTGCTTGAGACTCTGGTTTCTGCTTCCTGGTTGCTTGTTATAAATAGGCCTAGCTAAAAAACAGCGAAACATAAAAAAAAGGGTGCATGTGGCAAGTGAACTAATTGTAAAATATCGGTATTTGGGAGCCGGAGCGGAAATTTGGGCTGGCTAAATATCGGGCACCACAGGCGCCCAAATGCCAGAGAAATTGTGTATCTTTTTTTTTTTTCAGGAGTGCGAGGGGTGGAGTTGGGTTAAGGGCCCATTTCCACCACCGTTAGCAGAAACGGGCCCTTAGGTAGCTAGTTTGTGGGGTTTAGGCAGGTAGTGGTGTTGGTGGGGCATTAAGGGGGCGTAAGGGTTAGGCCTCTGGTAGCTAGTTTGTACAGGGGGGGGGGGAGTTAAAGGGTTAGGCATTAGGTAGGTAGTTTGTACTGGGGGTTAAAGAGAACCTAAACTGAGAGGGATATGGATGTTTCCTTTTAAACAATACTAGTTGCCTGGCAGTCCTGCTGAACCCTTTGGTTGCAAAAGTGGCTGAATCACACACCTGAAACAAGCATGCAGCTACTCCAGTCAGACTTCAGTCAGAGCACCTGATCTGCATGCTTGTTGAGAGGCTGTGGCTAAAAGATTAGAGACACAGGATCAGCAGTAGAGTCAGGCAACTGGTATCATTTTAAAAGGAAAAATCCATATGCTTCTCAGTTTAGGTTCCCTTTAAGGGTTAGGCATTAGGTAGGTAGTTTGTTGGGGGGGGGGGGGGGTAAAGGTTAGGTGTGAGGTGGGTAGTTTGTACGGAAGGGGGGGGTTAGGCATTAGGTAGGTAGTTTGCCCGAGGGGGGGAGGGGGGTTATGGTTAGGTGTTAGGCAGGTCATTTGTGTGGTGGGGGGCTTGAGGGTTAGGCGTCAAGGGGGACGGTTCTGTGTGAGAGTAGGGATAGGTTTTGCCATAGTAAAATATCGATATTTCATACCAATATTTTACTCTTGGCATTAGTGGGAGCACAAATTTCCAGGCACCTTATTAGACGGATGTCTGGATAATGGGTTTTTACTGTACTTGAGTATACGTCCACCTGAGTATAGGCTGATGCAATTTGAGCCTACTGGCCCTTTGAAACATTACATGAATCCTGGATCTGGGCTTTCAGCCACGTTTATTGGTGTCGAGGAAGAGTATCTGATACCGTTCATTTATACCGTCGTTTATGCCCGAGCCAAACGCAGGCAGAGGAGTATTCGCAGTATGTGCAGCTGTTCCCATAAGTGTCAGGAAACAGATTTAGGAAGTGTTATGTTAAAACACTTGGAGCGCGTCTGTATGGTGACAGGTGGAATGGAATACAGAGGAGGGGGGAGCTCAGCGCACAAGCAAAATTTTCATGGGATGGGCTCCCAAACTGCCTGGCCTTCACGCTACAGGACTTGATTCTAATCTAGCAGTAAGGGCTGGTTCAAAAGGGACTTCTGCAGGCAACCAAGCAGAAAAGTGTTGGCATTGGTTCCCATCCCGTTCCTCTGTCCCCCGTTGTGGGTCCAATAGAGGGACATGGAACCACAGAACACGACCATCGCTGGATGCTACATTCAGCGGCTGCAGTTCTGAGCGACGTTTGTGCAGTGGCCTGCAGTTGACAGTAAACGCATTGAGATGAACACCCGCCATTCATCTCAATGCTGGGCGCCTTCCATATCAAGGTTTTACAATGAGGACGGGTACCAGTAACGGTCCGTCTAAACAGGCTCTGAATGGAGAATTGACTATAGGCATCCACATTCTTGCTGCTTCTCTGCTGCTGAAGAAGACAATTTCGGCGCCCACTTGTGCCTGACGTTTGGGTGCTGCCAGGTGCCTACAGACATATCGGCATTGAGAAGTAATTTGAGCACTCAATAAATACTAGCTCCCGCTATTTATCGGGCTCCCAAATTACGGCTCAATACCAATATTTCTATAGAGATAACGTACTTTATTTTTCTCGAGGCAAGGTTGGTGGCGGAGGTTAGGTGGTTAAGTGTGTGGCAGGTAGTTGAGAGGGGGGGGGGGGGGTTAGGGTTAGGTGTCAGGCAGGTAGTTTGCATGGGTGGAGGGTGCATTTAGGGTTAGGAATTAGGCAGGTAGAGTGTGTGTGTGTGTGTGTGGGGGGGGGGTTAGGTGTCAAGCAGGTAGTGTGCGGGGGTGCGGGGTGGGCTTAGGGTTAGGCATTAGGCAGGTAGAGTGTGTGTGTGTGTGGGGGGGGGGGGTAGTGTTAGGTGGCAGGTAGAGTACGGGGTGGGTTTAGGGTTAGGCATTAGGCAGGTAGAGTGTGTGTGTGTGTGGGGGGGGGAGGGTAGTGTTAGGTGTCAGGCAGGTAGAGTACGGGGTGGATTTAGGGTTAGGCAGGTAGAGTGTGTGTGTGTGTGTGGGGGGGGGGGTAGTGTTAGGTGTCAAGCAGGTAGAGTACGGGGTGGGGGGTAGGTTTAGGGTTAGGCATTAGGCAGGTAGAGTGTGTGTGTGGGGGGGGAGGGTAGTGTTAGGTGTCAGGCAGGTAGAGTACGGGGGTGGGTTTAGGGTTAGGCAGGTAGAGTGTGTGTGTGTGGGGGGGTGGGGGGTAGTGTTAGGTGTCAGGCAGGTAGAGTACGGGGTGGGGGGTAGGTTTAGGGTTAGGCAGGTAGAGTGTGTGTGTGTGTGTGTGGGGGGGGGGGGTAGTGTTAGGTGTCAAGCAGGTAAAGGACGGGGTGGGGGGTAGGTTTAGGGTTAGGCATTAGGCAGGTAGAGTGTGTGTGTGTGGGGGGGGGGGGGTAGTGTTAGGTGTCAGGCCGGTAGAGTACGGGGGTGGGTTTAGGGTTAGGCAGGTAGAGTGTGTGTGTGGGGGGGGGGTAGTGTTAGGTGTCAGGCAGGTAGAGTACGGGGGTGGGTTTAGGGTTAGGCAGGTAGAGTGTGTGTGTGTGTGGGGGGGGGGGGTAGTGTTAGGTGTCAAGCAGGTAGAGTACGGGGTGGGGGGTAGGTTTAGGGTTAGGCATTAGGCAGGTAGAGTGTGTGTGTGGGCGAGGGTAGTGTTAGGTGTCAGGCAGGTAGAGTACGGGGTGGGGGGTAGGTTTAGGGTTAGGCATTAGGCAGGTAGAGTGTGTGTGTGTGTGGGGGGGGGGGGGGGGTAGTGTTAGGTGTCAGGCAGGTAGAGTACGGGGGTGGGTTTAGGGTTAGGCAGGTAGCGTGCGTGTGTGTGTGGGGGGGGGGGGGGGGGTAGTGTTAGGTGTCAGGCAGGTAGAGTACGGGGTGGGGGGTAGGTTTAGGGTTAGGCATTAGGCAGGTAGAGTGTGTGTGTGGGGGAGGGTAGTGTTAGGTGTCAGGCAGGTAGAGTACGGGGGTGGGTTTAGGGTTAGGCAGGTAGAGTGTGTGTGTGTGGGGGGGGTAGTGTTAGGTGTCAGGCAGGTAGAGTACAGGGGTGGGGGGTAGGTTTAGGGTTAGGCATTAGGCAGGTAGAGTGTGTGTGTGGGGGGGAGGGTAGTGTTAGGTGTCAGGCCGGTAGAGTACGGGGGTGGGTTTAGGGTTAGGCAGGTAGAGTGTGTGTGTGTGGGGGGGGGGGCGGGGTAGTGTTAGGTGTCAGGCAGGTAGAGTACGGGGGTGGGTTTAGGGTTAGGCAGGTAGCGTGCGTGTGTGTGTGGGGGGGGGTAGTGTTAGGTGTCGGGCAGGTAGAGTATGGGGTGGGGGGTAGGTTTAGGGTTAGGCAATTAGGCAGGTAGAGTGTGTGTGTGTGTGGGGGGGGTAGTGTTAGGTGTCAGGCAGGTAGAGTACGGGGGTGGGTTTAGGGTTAGGCAGGTAGAGTGTGTGTGGGGGGGAGGGTAGTGTTAGGTGTCAGGCAGGTAGAGTACAGGGGTGGGGGGTGGGCTTAGGGTTAGGCATTAGGCAGGTAGAGTGTGTGTGTGGAGGGGGGAGGGTAGTGTTAGGTGTCAAGCAGGTAGAGTACGGGGGTGGGTTTAGGGTTAGGCAGGTAGAGTGTGTGTGTGTGTGTGGGGGGTAGTGTTAGGTGTCAGGCAGGTAGAGTACGGGGTGGAGGGTGGGTTTAGGGTTAGGCATTAGGCAGGTAGAGTGTGTGTGTGGGGGGGGGGGGGGTAGTGTTAGGTGGCAGGTAGAGTACGGGGGTGGGTTTAGGGTTAGGCAGGTAGAGTGTGTGTGTGTGTGGGGGGGTAGTGTTAGGTGTCAGGCAGGTAGAGTATGGGGGTGGGTTTAGGGTTAGGCAAGTAGAGTGTGTGTGTGTGTGTGGGGGGGGGGGGGGGGGGTAGTGTTAGGTGTCAGGCAGGTAGAGTACGGGGGTGGGTTTAGGGTTAGGCAGGTAGCGTGCGTGTGTGTGTGTGGGGGGGGGGGGGGTAGTGTTAGGTGTCGGGCAGGTAGAGTACGGGGTGGGGGGTAGGTTTAGGGTTAGGCAATTAGGCAGGTAGAGTGTGTGTGTGTGTGTGGGGGGGTAGTGTTAGGTGTCAGGCAGGTAGAGTACGGGGTGGGTTTAGGGTTAGGCAGGTAGAGTGTGTGTGTGTGGGGGGGGAGGGTAGTGTTAGGTGTCAGGCAGGTAGAGTACAGGGGTGGGGGGTGGGCTTAGGGTTAGGCATTAGGCAGGTAGAGTGTGTGTGTGGAGGGGGGAGGGTAGTGTTAGGTGTCAAGCAGGTAGAGTACGGGGGTGGGTTTAGGGTTAGGCAGGTAGAGTGTGTGTGTGTGTGGGGGGGGTAGTGTTAGGTGTCAGGCAGGTAGAGTACGGGGTGGAGGGTGGGTTTAGGGTTAGGCATTAGGCAGGTAGAGTGTGTGTGTGTGGGGAGGTAGTGTTAGGTGGCAGGTAGAGTACGGGGGTGGGTTTAGGGTTAGGCAGGTAGAGTGTGTGTGTGTGTGTGGGGGGGGGGTAGTGTTAGGTGTCAGGCAGGTAGAGTATGGGGGTGGGTTTAGGGTTAGGCAAGTAGAGTGTGTGTGTGTGTGTGGGGGGGGGGGGGTAGTGTTAGGTGTCAGGCAGGTAGAGTACAGGGGTGGGGGGTGGGTTTAGGGTTAGGCATTAGGCAGGTAGAGTGTGTGTGTGGGGGGGGGGGTAGTGTTAGGTGTCAGGCAGGTAGAGTACGGGGGTGGGTTTAGGGTTAGGCAAGTAGAGTGTGTGTGTGTGGGGGGGGGTAGTGTTAGGTGTCAGGAAGGTAGAGTACGGGGTGGGTTTAGGGTTAGGCATTAGGCAGGTAGAGTGTGTGTGGGGGGGGGGTAGTGTTAGGTGTCAGGCAGGTAGAGTACGGGGGTGGGTTTAGGGTTAGGCAGGTAGAGTGTGTGTGTGTGGGGGGGTAGTGTTAGGTGTCAGGCAGGTAGAGTACAGGGGTGGGGGGTGGGTTTAGGGTTAGGCATTAGGCAGGTAGAGTGTGTGTGTGTGGGGGGGGGGTAGTGTTAGGTGTCAGGCAGGTAGAGTATGGGGGTGGGTTTAGGGTTAGGCAGGTAGAGTGTGTGTGTGGGGGGGTAGTGTTAGGTGTCAGGCAGGTAGAGTACAGGGGTGGGGGGTGGGTTTAGGGTTAGGCATTAGGCAGGTAGAGTGTGTGTGTGGGGGGGGGGGGGTAGTGTTAGGTGTCAGGCAGGTAGAGTACGGGGGTGGGTTTAGGGTTAGGCAAGTAGAGTGTGTGTGTGAGGGGGGTAGTGCTAGGTGTCAGGCAGGTAGAGTACGGGGTGGGGGGTGGGTTTAGGGTTAGGCATTAGGCAGGTAGAGTGTGTGTGTGGGGGGGGGGGGAGGGTAGTGTTAGGTGTCAAGCAGGTAGAGTACAGGGGTGGGTTTAGGGTTAGGCAGGTAGAGTGTGTGTGTGTGTGTGTGTGGGGGGGGGGGGTAGTGTTAGGTGTTAGGCAGGTAGAGTACGGGGGTGGGGGGTGGCCTTAGGGTTAGGCATTAGGCAGGTAGAGTGTGTGTGTGTGTGTGGGGGGGGGGTGTTAGGTGTCAGGCAGGTAGAGTACCGGGGTGAGTTTAGGGTTAGACATTAGGCAGGTAGTGTGTGTGTGTGGGGCGGGGGGGGGGGGGTAGTGTTAGGTGTCAGGCAGGTAGAGTACGGGGTGGGGGGTAGGTTTAGGGTTAGGCATTAGGCAGGTAGAGTGTGTGTGTGTGTGTGTGGGGGGGGGGTAGTGTTAGGTGTCAGGCAGGTAGAGTACGGGGGTGGGTTTAGTATTATAGAAGACAGAACAGAGGCGCCAAAAGGATAAAAGGGGTTTTAAAGGAGCTTAAAAGCCAAAACTTGGTAATTAGAGGAGGCAGTGGTGGACTTACCCCCTCCAAGCAGACACAACACGACTGTACATTCAGTCTATTTATTAACGAACTCCAGATAAAACAAAGCTTTTTGGGGGGGGGGGGGGGTTTAGGGTTAGGCAGGCAGAGTGTGTGTGTGTGGGGGGGAGGGTAGTGTTAGGCAGGGCCGTGCAGAGGGTCCTTAAGTGGGGGGTGCTCAAATTTAAAAAAGGGGCCTGGCAATGCCTTCCCCCGCATGCCCCCCGACCTCGTTTTTGGCTAGGGGGTATTGATTGTCATGCTGCTGAATGCAGATGCTGGGTGCCATGTGGGTTGTGGCTATGGTTGGGTATCGAGTTTCATGCAGGTGTTGATTGCAAATACTTAGTGCCATGTAAGATCTGGGTGCATGTACTGAATGTCATGTGGGTGCTGGGTGCAGGTACTGGATGTGACATGGGTGCGAATACTTGGCGCCATGCCTTTACTGGGTACTGGCTATGGGTGGGCTTTGGGCATCACATGGGTTTTGAATGCAGGTACTTTGGGTGCGGGTACGGGTTAAGTAGGTGCTTGGTGCAGATAGCGGGGGCCATGTGGAAGCTGTGTGCAGGTGTGAGTACTGGGTGCAATTTTAGGTCTGGGTGCAGATACTTGGGGCTTGATTCACTAGCCGGCACTAAGTATTAGCAAGTTAGCAGTAAACTCTGTATCAAGCTGCTTTTGGTACCAAGGTCCAGTTTGTATTAGGTGTTTATTTGCAGTGGGTGCTATGCAGTATTGGGTGCTGAATAAGTAGCAGATGGGGATAAACAATAGTGGGTGCCATGTGAGTGCTAATTGGTACAGGGAGCCATGTGAGTGTTGGACATGAGTGAGTAGGGAGTGCCATGTGTGGTCTGGATATATGACATGGGAGAGTACTGCGTCTCATATGGGTTCGGACCAAGGATGGGTACTGGGTGCTATTTGGGTGCTGGCCATGGATGGGTACTAGGAGCATATAATGGCTTTGGAACTTGGTGACGTTTGAGTACTGTGCCATGTGTGTGTTGATTATAGGGGTATGTGGGTTCTTAGGTGCAAATACTGAGTGCCAAGTGGGTATAGGGAGTGAGTACATGGTGCCATATGGGTGATGGGTGCTGGCTAGTGGGGTATTTGTTGTCATGTGGGTGCTAAAGGCAGCTGCTGGGTGCCATGTGGGTTCTGGGTGCTGGCACAGGGTGTCATGTGGATTCTGGCTGTATGGGTGTGTATCAACCATCATGTAGGTGTTGATTGCAGGTACTCAGTCCCTTGTGAGTTCTGGGTGCAAGTACTGGATGTCATATGTGAGTGCTTGGTGTGGGCGCTGGGCACCAAGTGGAGGCTTAGTGCAACTGGAACTACTGCAGATGAAACATGTGGGTGTTGGGTGCAGGTACTGGGTATCACATAGGTGCAAATACTTGGTGCCATGCCTGGGTGCTAGCTATGGTTGGGCATTGTGTCATGTGGGTTCTGAGTGCAGGTATTTGGGTGCTAGTACTAGTTATATGGGTGCAGATAGTGAGTGCCATGTGGAGGCTGTGTGCAGGTGTGAGTAGTGAGTGCCATGTTGGGGCTGGGTGCAAGTACTGTTCCATGTAGGTGTGAGTACTGGGTGCCAGCTATAGGGTGAAGGGGTGCAGGTATTGGGTGTCATGTGGCTGTTTGATGCAAGTACTAAGTGCCATACTGAGGCCAGATGTGGGTATTGGGTGCAGGGTGCTCGGTGCAAGTACTGGGTGCTTGCTATAGTGGGGGTTACTGGTTGAGTGTAATGTATGTGGGAGCTGAATATTGGTGGGATTGTTGTGGGTGCGAGGGGTGGGAGATCACTGTGGGTACTGCTATGAATGGCATAGTTGCTGCTAGGGAAGGTAGAGGTCAGTGTGGTTGCTGGGAAAAGGGTAGGTCAGTGTGGTTGCTGGGGGGAGAAGTAACTGTGGGTGCTGTGGAAGGTAGAGGTCAGTATGGGTGCTGGAGGAAAGGGAGGTCACTGTGGGTCCATTGGGGGAGATCACTGTGGGTCTTGGGAGGTAGAGGTAATTGTGGGTGCAGGGGGTGGGAGGTCACTATGGGTGCTGCTATGAATGGCATAGTTGCTGCTAAGGGAGGTAGAGGTCAGTGTGGGTGCTGGGGGAAGGGTTGGCTACTGTGGGTGCTGTGGAAGGAAGAGATCAGTATGGGTGCTGGAGGAAGGGGAGGTCATTGTGGGTGCTGGGAGAAGTCAGTGTGGTTACTGGAGGAAGGAGTGGATGCTGGGTGTTGGGAGAGGCCACTGTGGGAGCTGGCAATGGGAGAGGTCACTGTGGGTGCTGCTTTTGGGATTGGACGTCCCTGTGGGTGCTGCAGGGGACAGGAGGGTAGCCACTGGGGGAGGGAAAAATCACTGTGGGTGCTGGGGTAGGCAGGATCACTGCTAGAGCTAGGCAGGGAGAGGTCACTGTGGGTGCTAGGTGGAGGGAGAGGTCACTGTGGGTGCTAGGTGGAGGGAGAGGTCACTGTGGGTGCTGGGGGAGGGAGAGGTCACTGTGGGTGCTAGGTGGAGGAAGAAGTCACTGTGGGTGCTGGGAAGGGAGAGGTCACTGTGGGTGCTAGATGGAGGGAAAGGTCACTTTGGGTGCTGGGTAGGAAGAGGTCACTGTGGGTGCTAGATGGAGGGAAAGGTCACTGTGGGTGCTGGGTAGGGGAGAGGTCACTGTGGGTGAAAGGTGAAGGGAGATGTCACTGTGGGTACTGGGGAGGGAGAGGTCAGTATGGGTCCTAGGTGGTGGGAGAGGTCACTGTGATTGCTAGGTGAAGGGAGATGTTACTGTGGGTACTGGGGAGGGAGAGGTCAGTATGTGTCCTAGGTGGAGGGAAAGGTCACTGGGTACTAGGTGGAGGGAGAGGTCACTATGGGCACTGGGGAGGGAGAAGTCACTATGGGTCCTAGGTGGAGGGAGAGGTCACTGGGTACTAGGTGGAGGGGGAGGTCACTGGGTCCTAGGTGGAGGGAGAGGTCACTGAGAGTGCTAGGGGAGGGAGTGGTCACTGGATACTAGATGGAGGGAGAGGTCACTATGGGTACTGGGGGTGGAGAGGTCAATATGGGTACTAGGTGGAGGGAGAGGTCACTATGGGTGCTGGGGGAGGGAGAGGTCAGTATGGGTCCTAGGTGGAGGGAGAGGTCACTGTGGGTGCTAGGTGAAGGGAGATGTCACTGTGGGTACTGGGGAGGGAGAGTTCAGTATGGGTACTAGGTGGAGGGAGTGGTCACTATGGGTACTGGGGAGGGAGAGGTCAATATGGGTCCTAGGTGGAGGGAGAGGTCACTGGGTCCTAGGTGGAGGGAGAGGTCACTGTGAGTGCTGGGGGAGGGAGTGGTCACTGGGTACTAGGGGGAGGGAGAGGTCACTATGGGTACTGGGGAGGGAAAGGTCAATATGGGTATAAGGTGGAGGGAGAGGTCACTATGGGTGCTAGGGGAGGAAGAGGTCAGTATGGGTCCTAGGTGGAGGGAGAGGTCAGTATGCCACACTAGGATTTCTGTCTGGGCCTCTTCACTTGAAAGTGTCCCAGTCGGGGGCGGAGCTTCCCGCGGGTGGGCGGGGCTTATCGCGGTCGGGGGCGGAGCTTATTTTGCGCGGCGAGAGGGGCTTTTTTTTGAAGATTTTAAAAAGGGGGGTGCCTGGGCACCCAGAGCACCCCCCTGTGCACGTGCCTGGTGTTAGGTGTCAGGCAGGTAGAGTACGGGGTGGGGGGTAGGTTTAGGGTTAGGCATTAGGCAGGCAGAGTGTGTGTGTGTGTAGGGGATTAGGGTTGGGCTTCAGGGGGGAGGGTTCTGTGTGACAGTAGGCTTAGGTTTGGCCATAGTAAAATATTGGCATTTACCGTAATATCTATATTTTACACTTTAATAGTAAAATATTGGTATTAAATACCAATATTCCACTATACTTTAATTTCTGTGCGCCTTCTTTTGATGTACGCCTCTGTTACATGGAGTCAGAACATAAAAGCTGACTTCTGACTTCCTATGGTACATTACAGTGTGAAGGTTTTCTCACAGTTAAAATGTGACCTTGGTTACCGGTCACAGTAGCTAAAGATGCTTTCTAGTGTGTCTACTAGGCTTAGGCCTTTTACACACGCTAGAGAAGAAGTAAAATCGACCAATGTACAACCCCGCTACTGATAATAATAAGCCCCGCTCAGTACAGACTCGTCAGGTGGTGACGCACCCACCCAGCTGGAAATAGCAATGTTCCTTTTTTTTTTTTTACATGGCCGCAGTTTGGGCCCACATTGCTGCACAGACTGTAGATCACTGATCACTATAATTGCCCGCAGCGATCTGCTAGGTAGACCGTTCGAAAGGCCAAAGAACCGCCAATTATAAATGCATTTTGATTTCATAGTCAACTTTTTTTGGACGATAATAAGACGATTCATTGTTTGTTTTTAACCAACTTCCATCCAGTGTGTGTAGAAGGCTTTGGGCTAGGAGGCAAACTATAATCTGTTATAAAATAATACAATTTTGTAACAGCTTAGGGGCTTGATTTACTAAGCGGTGCTAACCTACTTAGCACGTCTAAAGTCTTTAGGCGTGCTAACCAGGGTGCTAAGTAGGTTAGCACCGGTTTTCTCAATCAGATCTCACATTCTCATCTCATTTCAACTGAGTTTAGATGTGCTAAAGGCCAGTGCTAAAGTTAGCACCGTTTTGTAAATCGAGCCCTAGATGTTAGATATGACTATGGCTGGATAGTATGCTGGTTAAAGTGGACCAGAACTCAGAACTCCTCTCTGCTCTAAAAGATAAGCAACAGCATAATAAGCTTTAAAGAAAAAAATATTTGTTACAGCTGATACAAAGCCTAAAATCTGCAGTTTCTACTTCCTGATTCATGGAAGCTGACATATTTTTAACAGCCTGTGTTTTCAAATGGGCTTATCTGCTTATCTGTCATAGGCAGTCATGTGACACAGGGGAGGATCAAATTACAAGTTAGGATTAGACACAGATGAGGGGGAATTAGACAGGCTAAACTCTCTAAATACATACAGGGTGCATTTTGCTATGTTTTCCTTCTGTCCTGTGCAAGATTGCAAGTCCACTTTAAAGACACCACCTTTGACATACTAGATAGGTACTGGTTTCTTGCCGGGGCGAGTACCTATTCAGTGAGGCTATGTTCACAGTGGGGCATGGCAGTGCAAGGTAGCAGAGGCAATTTAATGCACTGTATCACACTGCAATTGTACGTCTATGCGATGTCCAGTGTACTCCGGTATCCCAACAAAGAGGATGCAGTGCAGTGCCACATAGCACGTGCATTAACAGTTGCAGTGAAGCATACTTTTCATTGACTGGATGCTTCACTATAGGCAATGCAACAAACGTTTAACGTGCAATGCGTCATATCCCCTCCTTTGCGTTCCTGTTTTTACAGGGAGAGCAAAACAGCTCCCCTTGTCCATGGAAAGAACTCCCTAATGCACCCTGATGGCGTACTGAATGCCCCCTTAGTGGCTGCAGCTCTCAGGCACTTTCAATTCAACAGGCTTCCTCCATTACCCTCCAACTGGACATTCCAGGACTAGGACCGCCTAAACTTCATCGAGAAGCGTTTGTCGACAGAGCACAGACCCATAGCAAAGGCGGCTCATGCCTGCACATTAGCACAGAGCTAATTAAAGTGAACCAGAGACGAATCACCCTCATGTATTTTACCATATAGATCAGTGGGAACATTAGAAAAAACACCTACCATGCTTTCTGTTTCATTCTGCACTGCACAGCTTGTTACTTATCAGACCTGATAAAATCGGGAGCCTAAATGGTGTAGTATGTCAGTAACACTGAAAACAATATAATAATAAAAGGGCTCCTCACAAAGGCGGGTTGCTGGGGGCAACAGACCACAGGAAGCAGGTGGAGATAATGTGGAGATAATGAACCCGTCTCCACTCGGGGAGTCCCAGACTGGGACTAGCGCTTCTTCTTTGAAAGACAATAACGGCATCAAACATGGTCTGTTTTTGAACCCCACCCACAACAGGTGTGTGTGTGTGTGTGTGTGGGGGGGGGGGGACTAAGCACAATGAGGGTAAAGGAGTGCCCAGGGGTTAATAAAACTGAGTTAAAATCAACAGTAAAAACGATAAATGAGGTGGCTTACCTCAATAAGGACCTTCTCAAAGGAAAAAAAAAATATTTTTGCAAAGGCTGTGCAAAAATAAAAAAAAATTTCCTAATAGAATGTCCTTATTGAGGTAAGCCACCTCATTTATCGTTTTTGCTGTTGTTTTTAACTCAGTTTTATTAACCCCTGGGCACTCCTTTACCCTCATTGTTCTTCCATGGAATGCACAGTGCGCACCTTTTTACAGACGGGACTGCAGCCGCAAGCTTCCAGAGGGTCTGAGGGAACCGGTGGTCTTCAGGAGGGTGTGGGAAGCCTCTAAAGTTTCTACATTTTCCCTCCATTTAAGTCACAGGTTTTCTTTAAAGTAAACCTGAGACAATTACAGCAAAAGTATTAATACTTACCTGGGGCTTCCTTCAGCTCCTGTCTGTTGGCTCCCTCGGAGTCTGTCCGGAGTCTGCCAATGTGGAGTCCACGATCCAGCTGGGCTGTGGGCCCCTGTGCATGCGTAGTCCTGGCTGCGTGTAACCCAACATACCACCCGCCCCCGTAACCGGAAGTATTCTGCATAAAGGCAATAACGGTCTTAACAAGCAGCACATGCGCAGAATGCACCTGGCAATGGGAGCACGATCAGGGGAGTGCGCTGCCTGCGCCGCTCATGTGCAGTACTCCACGACTCAGCCAACTCGCAGACTTTTCAGGGATTACTGCAGCACAACAGAAGGGACCGGCAGGGGCGGCGAGCGCGTTAATGGACCACAGAGAGCTGGAGGAAGCCACAGGTAAGTATAAATCCATTTGCTGTGATTGACAGGTACACTTTAAAGTACAGATGCAGTTCTGAGTTTCATACCACTGTCTCCATTTTATATGTATGTTACGGCCAGAACCCAAAGTCTGGCCGGTTAAAACTAGAAGTAGCCTTCTCACTGCGGCCAATGTGAGAAATGAATTACATCCGGCCGGTTGAATAACATTACTGGATAATAAATGAATTAAGATTTCCCGGCGAGCCAGAGCTCTTTGGCTCTGGCTCCTCCCCTTGCCCCCCTCCTATCGACCTCTGGCAGCCGGGGACATGCGCATTCCCACAGAGTCATTTGGCGTGGCATTCGCTCTGCAGGAACGAACGGCAGGATTCCCTGCCACGATGAACGACTCTGGGGGAATGCGCATGTCCCTGGAAGCCAGCGCCAAATGGGAGGTGGGCAGGGGGAGGAGCCGGCTTCATTTGTCACATTGCTGAAATCGAATTCATTTATTTATATTATATTTATCCGGGAATCCGGTAATGTAATTCAACCGGCCAGAACCGAAGTGGCCAGACTTTGTGTTCTGGCCATAACACATATAACATATGACATAAGTTTTAATCATTCAGTATGTGAGACAAACAATAAGAAGTGCCCTTACCTTCCCGCAATGTCTGCACTTCCCCTCTTGCCGTCGCCGGTGAACCCAATGATGCCTCACCAGATTCTGCTGGTTAGAACAACAAGAAAAATGTCTGACCTGAGGAAAAACCATTAGAGCTTGGGTCAGGCTTGAGTCCAGGGTGGGCACGGACAGCAACACACAGGGGGCGGGGCTAAGGGATGCGGGAGCCAAGCCTATTCTCTAGGCATGCAAGGACCATAGAAACAGAGAGCCAGGAGCAGCCAGTCCTAGCTACAGCAATAGGAAAGCGGATGGATGGCATTCAAAGGTTTCAAAGCCAAGCTGAAGGTTGCCCCAGTGACCAGCCAGGCCGTCTCTGGAAACAGGTCTTTTGCCAACAGTGTTGGGGGATTGATTTACTAAAGCAGAGTAAGGGCTGGGATCCACTAGAGCGATTTTGGTAGCATTTTGGGATCGTCGACAGTTGCCGTTGATTCCCAAAAACGCTTTGCCAATGAAAGTGTGTGTTGGGAAACCCACCAGTGCAATGGTGATTAGGGGTAATCGCAATCACAGGACATGTAGCATTTTGAGTGCGTTTCCGCTCAATGCTGTGTATAGTACTAGGGGGGCGAACGTTTGGGCCTGTTTCCACTACACGCAGATTGGATGCAGAATGGATTCAGAAAAACTGACTCCAATGAATGTCTATGGGCCCGTTTCCACTAAATGCGATTTTTCTAATGCAGATTTTCCCATAGGCATTCATTGGAGTCAGTTTTTCTGCATTCATTCTGCATCCAATCTGCGTGTAGTGGAAACAGGCCCTTAAGGAATAAAGTTAATTATACTTACCGGCTTCTGTCCAAAGCCCCGCCCCTAGCAGAAGAGGTCACAGGTGCTTCTCTGATTGGTCCTAGAAAAGCACCTTTGACCTCTTCCTCTAGGGGGCGGGGCTATGGACAGAAGCTGGACATCCAACACCCGGTAAGTATAATAACGTTTAAAAAAAAAAAAAACAATTTGCTAATCAGAAGCGATGTGCAGTTTACTGTACATCGCTTCTAAGTGCCGGAAAATGCGATTGCAATCACACCAGGAATCGTTGTGGCGATTTTAAAAGGAGCAGCTATTCCAAGTGTGTTCCAGGCCGAATACTGGAAGACATAAATGATGCATCAAATCTGGATTTTGCCACCCTTGCTTGGGGGTCATATCAGAATACAGTGCGAGTTGAACTGAAACCCTTGGACAACCAATAGGAGAGAGTTTTTAAAATCTCCAGATTGCTGGATCATATATCTCCTCCTCTGACTGTCTCCTGTCTTTAATAAATGAATCCCACAGTCTCATGCTGGCATTGGCAGAACTCTTTACTGCTTCCTGATTGGTCATCTGAGCTGGCCAGTAACATTTGTACATGCCCTCTGAAAGAGTTGAGTTAGCCAATCATAGAACAGTAAGGTGGAGGAAAGTGTTAGCTTTAGCATAAACCGTTAGTACAGTGGCGTAGCTAAGGAGCTGTGGGCCCCGATGCAAGTTTTACAATGGGGCCCCCCAAGCACTCTATACATAACAATTTTAACGGTGCACCAAAACTTGGCAATGGCAACTACAGTGTCAGAGGTGCAAGAAGGGGATGGGGAACAGTGTGTTAATGATTACCACTATTCAAAGCATCTATAGAAGTGATTATTAAGAGCACAGGACCAATAGAGAGCTAATACTGCAGTTGAGGGAGGGCACTTTGGGGCCCCTCTGGCCCAAGGGCCCCGATGCGGTCGCAACCTCTGCACCCCTATTGCTACGCCCCTGCGTTAGTAAACATCAACTTCTAAAAGGTAGAGGTTTAGAAGGCCTGAGGGGGGTAAAGCAGGGTCATTAGCGCACAGTAGTTAAAACCCAAGCCACAATACACAGCTAGAACACAGGACATTTTTACAAGTTTTTACAAGTAAATTACAAGCAACATGGAAAAAAAAGTTGTTGTTTTTTCTACAATTAATGTTAATAACTGATTTCATTTTGGGAATATGTATATTTATTGCAAGTTCTTAAGTGAAGTGAAAAACAAACAAACAGATACTTAACTAAGGACAGGAAAGGCTCTGGGTATATATAGAGCCTATAGAGCCTTTCCGTTCCTCTTACAGTCCCCTTGTTCCAGTGCTGTCACCCCCAGTAGCTATATTCAACCAATCAGTCAAATATTGCTCTCTGCCGCTGCAGGAGGCTTTGGGAATAGGGCTGCTCAAATCCGGATCCGGGAGATACCCGGATAGTTGCTATCCGGATCAATCTTACCTGTCTGACGTCTTCTTCGTCCGTCCCTCGGCGCCTCCCACGATGTGCTCCACGCATGTCACGTGATTACAAACACTACCTCCTTCAACCCGGAAGGAGGAAGTGTTTGCAATCACGTGACCGCCACTTGGACCGCATCGTGGGAGGCGCCGAGGGACGGACCGAAGAAGACATCAGACAGGTAAGATTGACCCCCCCGCCCACCCTGCACAGGTAACTGGGAGATATCCGGATAGAACTATCCGGATGTCTCCCGGATCCGGATTTGAGCAGCCCTGTTTGGGAGTCTTTGGGAGCTTCCAAAGATGGGCGGCTCCGTACTGTGCCTGCGCTACCGCCCTCTCGGGAGATTCAAATGAGGTGACATCGCTTGAACGAGGGATCCATGAGAGTAACAGGAAGGCTCTATAGGACCCACAGCCTTCTCTCTCCTTAGGTAAGTATCTGTTTGTTTTTTTCCCATTTCCTATTAGCTTTAAAGGGAAGTTTAAGTGACATATGACATGATGAGATAGACATGTGTATGTACAGTATATCCGCGCTCTGGGCATGAGTGCTATTTACTGAATTTGTTTCCAACCCTGTGGGCGGATGAGAATTCTTAGTCAGCATAAGTAGAGATCACATGTTACTTTGGCCACACCCTGAGGAAGCACGCAAGCGCGAAACCGGTCGAGCGCGAAACGAGTCAGGAAACCCCCAACGTCACACGCACGCTACAGGGCTGGCGGAGGAGCTTGGTGAAGGCGCTTTGGCGTCCCTCGGACCGCTCTGTCCTGTGTTTCCATTGGTGCAGTCATTCGGCTATTCTAATACAGAAAACTTCCAGGGCAAGTTTTGGAGCAGCGAAAGGCAACAAAAGCATGGCAATCCATTGGTTTGCAGGTCCCGCACTATCTGACGGAGGACTGGCTTAAAGGGACTCCGAGCAGTGCAGAAACTATGGAAAGATGCATATCATTTTAAAGCTCTCTTTCTCCTCTTTCCAATGATATATAAACCGCCGCCCTACGCCTTTTAGTTTTCGCTATTTTCGCGATTGAAATTGCCGCAGCCGCGATTTCGATCGCGAAAATAGAGAAAACTAAAAGGCGTAGGGCAACGATTTAGGTGTCGCCAGAAAGAGGAGAAAGAGAACTTTAAAATGATATCCATCTTTCCATAGTTATATTGTATTACACAGGGCGACTTTTTGTCAAAGTCAGCAGCTGCATTCAGTAAAATGGAGCTGCTGACACTGGGGAAAGTGTCGCCCTGTGTAATACAATATAACTATGGCTTGATGGATATCATTTTAAAGCTCTCTTTCTCCTCTTTCTGACGACACCTAAATCGTTGCCCTACACCTTTTAGTTTTCTCTATTTTCGCTGCAATTTCAATCGCGAAAATAGCGAAAACTAAAAGACGTAGGGTGGTGGTTTATATATCATTAGAAAGAGGAGAAAGAGAGCTTTAAAATGATATGCATCTTTCCATAGTTTCTGCACTGCTCGGAGTCCCTTTAAGGCAAGTAGCTGTTGGAACTTACTGCTCTGCGTGAAGCTTGCAATCTTGCCGCACTTTGCTCTGCTACTAAAGCCTGATCATTTATAGACTGTGCATGGAGCTTCTTCCTGATTAATTGTAAGAAGCTTTGTTTTTCTGCTTTCATTTGCCTTGCCACAAAAGCCCGACGTTACAGAGACTGTGCATCAAGTTTATCCTTACATATTATGCCTGAATACCGCTCCTCCATCTAGCCATACCTGAATTGCATGGAGTTTGTACTATCAGTGGAAGTCTGCGAATGGGACTTTAATGCTCTGCTTATATATCAGGATGTATGATTTGCCTTGGAGTTTAATCTGGACTGAGCATATATAACTGCCAGTTTCTATTTATGCCGTTTGCACACTTGGCAATTCATTATATGTGTAATGTGACGCACCATTTGAGTGCGGAGAGATCTCCTGTTTTCTTTTATGTGTGTTAGGAATGGGTGTGTACTGTTCTCTGCAGAGGCGTATCTAGAGGGGTGCAGGCATGGCTCATGCCATGGGCGTCACAGCAACATGGGCGCCACATCTCCTCCTGTGCTGCGTCGCCATGCCTGCCCCTGTGTCTCCCTATCACTCAGATCAGATTAATTCTGTTATATGGGGAACATGGCTACTTAATTTATGTATGTAGAGCTCACTTGGCTTAGTGACAGACAGAGGACAGAGAGGGCTCGTTTCTACTATCGCGAATCTGCATGCGTCCAACGCATGCAGATACGCACATGTAATGCAAGTGGATGGGCCTGTTTCCACTGTAGCGTTGTTGAGGTGCGTTTTTTTCAGCGGTAAAAAAACGCACAAAAGAGCCAACGAATTCACCTGCGAGTGGAATGCATGCGAATCGCCGCTAATGTATTTAATAGGAAATTCGCATGCGGCTATGGTATGCGAATTTTCATGCAAATTCGCATGCGAATTCGCATAGGTGCCAATGTAATTCAAACAGGCAGTGACATGGTTAATTTCGCATATACCCTCACCTATGCGAATTCGCATGCGAATTTGCGGCAAAAAACGCGCAAAAATTCGCATCCGCATGCTAATTCATGGAATTTCAGCAGCGGTGGAATCCAGGCGATTCTGCACCGCAATAGTGGAAACGAGCCCAGAGGGTATAAGAAGAAAAAAGTAACTTCATCAATATCCCGAGCCAAAACACAGGCAACCATAACACACGTACGTAGGAAAGGAGGCTGTTTTTAGAGGGGAAGAGGACTCTGCCGGGGGTGGGGGGTTGCGCAATTTCAGTGTTTGCCATAGGCTCTTTATTACCCAGATACGTCCCTGGTTCTCTGATGTCCATATATTTATCACATATAATCTTTTGATACAAATACAATTTGAATCCTTTTTTGCACCATATCATCTGTAGTCAGGATTCTGTCTATATATGCGTACAACCTTTTGATCCATGTGTATGTACAGTGCTAAGCACACAAATAAATATGCTGTGGTGCTGTTTTTCTTTCTCTGCCTGAAAGAGTTAATATTCAGCTATGCAACTGACAGTGTTTCTCCAGTCGGGACCCAGTTAGGGCTCGTTTCCACCATAGCGAATCCGCATGCGGCGCCGACATGCGGATTCGCTTGGTACATTGAAGTGGCCGGGGCTGTTTCCATATGTGCGGCGTGCGGGAGCGATTTGGCGGCGGGCAAAATCTGCACGACGGGACCCACAGAATTCGCCTGCGTTGGGAATCCATGCGAATTTAATAGGAAAAACGCATGCGTTTTTTACATGCGTTTTTACCCGCGATTCGCGTGCGATTTCGCACCTTTTTCAATGTTATTTTGCCCTGGCAGAGTCATGGTTAATCGCGGGTAAAAACGCATGCGGAAACGCATCCGCATGCGTTTTTACAAGCGTCGGGATGCCGGCGAAATTGCGTCGCAACAGTGGAAACGGGCCCTTAGACTACTGATAAGGGATGAGAGCTATAAAATACTTTGCTCTAACGCTAGGTACACACGATGCCATTTTCTGACAGATTTATTGTCAGATCGATGATTTCCAAAATGGCCAATCTGATTTACGAACGATTTTTCATAGAAGTGAACAGAAAATCAATCGAAAAATCGATTGGGAATCAGATAAGACATGTTGGAAATAAATGACCTGACAGTAAATCTGTCAGAAAATTGCACTGTGTACCTAGCATAAGAAGCCCAGTTCTCGGCCAGGAGAGGATAGATAAAAAAAAAAGGTGAATAGATCATATATCTGAGCACTCTGGGGCACAGAGACAGACTGTTACATTCAGCCGAGACAAAATAAATAAATCTACTTTTTCAAAGTTTTAAAACATAACATAAAACTGTGGGATATCTAAAAGTCATTTTTAGGAGTAGGAGGATAGATACAATTGTTTATCTCATCATTTTTGTTTTCACTTAAGTTTCACTTTAAAGGTAACACAATGTTATAAAACTGAATTAAGCCATGTACAAATGAATGTTTAGGAGTTATTGAGGAACATACAGATTTAAAGGGTCACTCCACTCAGAACTGATTATTCAGATAGATGTTGGTAGATGCTGATGATTTGAATGATGGAGGGTGGTCATGTGTGATTAACCTCAGGGGGGAGAGTGAGAGAACACTGCGCTCAAGGGTCAGCCACTAAAGATCCAGCATGCCAAATATTTAAAGAGGAACTGTAGTGAAAATAACATAATGAATAAAATTGCTTATATTTTTTCCCAATATTGATTTAAAAATGACCTCTTTAGTTCTGCCAGGTGATCTGTACGGAATGTCCGTTACTGAGAGTTCTATGCACAGATAGAGGCATTGCTTGCTTGGCAGGGCCTGTTCTAGTCTTTTTGCTGCCTGAGGCAAATTTGTGAGGATGCGCCCCCCGTCCCCCGGTTTGGAATGATCGCACAGCACCCGACAATTTGCACCGCCCGTTATAGCTATGGTGAGCCCCCCCAAAAACACTCTCATATAGGTAGGTAGCCAGGTATAGGTGCCCCCAGTATTGGTACCTAGGTACAGTTGCCCCCAGTATAGATTGGCCAGGCACTCTCTTCACTTCCTGTTCCTACCTGGTGCTTCTGCCACCTGAGGAAGTCGCCTCACTTGGTATCATGGGCGGACCGGGCCTGTTGCTTGGCAGTTGGAAACAGACGCTATTTCCCACAATGCAATGAGATTCACAGACAGGAAACTGTCAGGACCATGGTCATGACATCACACTGTGGGAGGGGTTTCACCACAATATCAGCCATACAAACCCCCCTGATGATCTATTCGAAAAAAGGTAAAAATGTATTGTGGAATGGGGGGTATCAGCTACTGATTGGAATTATTGAAATTAAGTTTTAACCCTACAAGAGCTGCTAGGAGCTACAGGATGGGTAAAAGATGCCGCCCGGAGGCTCGGTAAGTATTTTATGCTGTAATTGCGTACCTCATCCAGTGAGGCTTGATTCACAAACAAAAGATGTCCAGTCCTATCAATTTTTGACAGTTGGTATGAGCTTTCTATGGCTTGGCTCACACCAGTGACGTAGGTATAGCCCAGGCATGGGCAAACTTGGCCCTCCAGCTGTTAAGGAACTACAAGTCCCAAAATGCAGTTGCCTTTTTGAGTCATGACTGTGGCTGTAAGACTCCTGCAATGCATTGTGGGACTTGTAGTTCCTTAACAGTTGGAGGGCTAAGTTTGCCCCTGCCTGGTATAGCCACATAGAGACTGCTATGAGGCTCATAGCTGAGGGGGCTATCCTGTTTGTTTGTTTTTCTAAGTATAAATTAATTCTTTATTGTTTGCTCTGACTCTCCACCTTGAGAGGAAGTGCCACTAGACCACTAGGGAAAGCTAAATGGGGAAACCACTATGCTACCAGGGAAATGAAGATAAGGGGGGTCCGTTAGAGCACCAGTGAAAGCTATATGGAGGAACAACTACTAGGCTAGGGGGATTTGGGTGAGGGGCCCTGTAAAAATTTTGCTATGTGGCCCAGTGAGTTCAAGTTCTCCCCCGGTTCACTCATGACAGGTGTACATTATTGGTCCAGTCCAGTCCTGTCAGTTTTGTATCAGTTTTCTCTGGGTGTGTTCACACAGGTGCACAGTTCCAATCCTGTCTGGTAAAACAGACATGTCCTGACAGGACAGGACTGGACCAGAAATGCTCAGATTTATGTGTAAACCAAGCCTAAATGCACAGCCTGCTGTGTGTCATGCTAACCGCATCCCACCTGACTGTGCTACTGCCTCATATTGTCCATTGCATGCAGTGTGAATGTACCCTTAGCCTCAGTGAGACTCGGCGTCTATCAGAGGAGGCAGCACTGAATTACAGACGAGTTCCCATAAAAAAGAATCCCAAGAGACAGAAAAAATGAATGGCGGGTTCAACGCATCAGCATCTACCAAAAAGCAAAACAGTTTTCAGCGAGTTGTAAAAACCAAACAGGGACCAGTAGCCAGAACAGGTACATGCATATCAACCAATAATGTCCTTCACATTAATTAACATAAAGAAGTAAGTATTGTCAGTTCAGTTATAGCACCATATACCAGACAGAGATCCTCGATAAACAAAAAAGGCTTATGTGTAAATATAGCAATTAGCATATATAAAACATAGCTTTTATTATAAACATCATAAATAGACATAAATATAAACGAGATCCATACTAGTGGGGAGCTAGGCATAGCTCCGCCATTCGTAATTGAAATTGCGATTAAAACTTGCTAGATGTGGCAGCGGGGGGTGGGGTGGCGAAAGGTTAAATTACTCATGTCACCGCCTATAGCTGATGCCCTCCACATCCCGCACACTAGCGCGCATCACTCCAATGCTTCCTCCTTACAGGTTTGAAGTAGGAAGAGCGGGAGAGATGTGGAACGCGAGTGAAAGCCACACGGAGGACATCAGCTATAGGCGGTCCTCACTGAGTATCATGCATGCTCAGTGGGAACTTAAATATTATTTCCCCAAAATATATCCACTTCCGCACCACCTACACTTCCAGAATTTTGAGGGTTGGAAGGGGACCCCCCCAATCTACCTTTGTGCCAAATTGGTAAAATACATGAGGGTGCTTTGTATCTGGTTCACTTTAAGGTGAACCCCAGGTGAGAGTGATATGGAGGCTGCCATGTTTATTTCCTTTTAAACAATACCAGTTGCCTGGCAGCCCTGCTCATCTATTTGGCTGCAGCAGTGGCTTAATTACGCCAGAAACAAGCATGCAGCTAATTTTGTCAGATCTGACAACATTGTTAGAAACATCTAATCTGCTGCATGCTTGTTCATGGTCTATGGCTGAAAGTATTATGCTAAGTACACACGATGCAATTCTCTGCCAGATCGAGTATTTTCAACATGTCCGATCTGATTTCAGATCCATTTTCCATCCACTTCTATAGAAAACTGATTGGAAATCAGATGATCGGATATGTTGGAAATAGTCAATCTGGCAGTAAATCTGTCAGAAAATGGCATAGTGTGTACCTAGCATTAGAGGAAGTGAATCAGCAGGATAGCCAGGCAACTGGAATTGCTTAAAAGGAAATAAAAATGGCAGCCTCCATAGAACTCTCACAAACGTTCCCAATTTTATTCAAAATGTAAAGCAAAAAAAAGTCTTAGGTAGAGTTCCACCTTAAGTCCGGTGCCCTTCGCATGCGCTCTTACCTCCCGCGGTACCCTTGAGGTCCCATCACGAAAAGTTGGCTTGCATCTAAAATTAATCTGAAGTTTTCACAAAAAGAGGAAAATCAGGTCATCTATTTAAAGCACGTCACTGATTTTATTTTTAATAGCAGGAATAGCTCAATATAGCTACCCTTTTATCCCATCACATAGACTTGGCAACACATGCTCACATGTCCATTCCCATAACATGACCTCAAAGTTAAGTTGGACAATATAAATGGGGCATGCAATGGTAAACGATATAATCAGAGACTACATACAGTGAAATGGGCATGGCAAAATCATTTCTTGCTACAGATCCAGATGCAGTACTACTAAGAGTGTCAGGATGAAGCCCAACAGTATCTGGAGGAAGTCTCATCCCCTTGACTCTTCTACATCCCTACTGGATGGAGGCCCCCCCGACCATCAGAAAACATAATAGCTAAATGGTTACAGCTGCACATGGAGTGACTGCATGGAAAGGAGACTACTGCTGCACGTGGGGTGGCTGCATGGAAAGGGGACTACTGCTGCACATGGGGTGGCTGCATAGAAAGGGAACTACAGTCTACTGCTGCACATGGGGTGGCTGCATGGAAAGGGGACTACTGCTGCGCAATGGGTGGCTGCATGGAAAGGAGACTACTGCTGCACATGGGGTGGCTGCATGGAAAGGAGACTACTGCTGCGCATGGAGTGACTGCATGGAAAGGGGACTACTGCTGCACATGGGGTGGCTGCATGGAAAGTAGACTACTGCTGCAGATTAAGTGAATGCAAAGAGAGGGGACTACTAATGCACATAGGGTGGCTCCAGTGAAAGGGGACTACTGCTGCACATTGGGTGGCTGCATGGAAAGGAGACTACTGCTGCGGATTAAGTGAATGCAAAGTGAGGGG
The DNA here is from genome assembly GCF_040937935.1 of Hyperolius riggenbachi. Lineage (NCBI taxonomy): Eukaryota > Metazoa > Chordata > Amphibia > Anura > Hyperoliidae > Hyperolius > Hyperolius riggenbachi. The sequence continues at coordinate 452,560,193 of NC_090648.1, read as the reverse complement.
ACTACTGCTGCACATGGAGTGACTGCATAGAGAGGAGACTACTGATGCACATGGAGTGACTGCATGGAAAGGGGACTACTGCTGCTGCACATGGGGTGGCTGCATGGAAAGGGGACTACTGCTGCACATGGGGTGGCTGCATGGAAAGGGGACTACTGCTGCACAATGGGTGGCTGCATGAAAAGGGGACTACTGCTGCACATGGGGTGGCTGCATAGAAATGAGACTACTGCTGCACATGGAGTGACTGCATGGAAAGAGGACTACTACTGCACATGGAGTGGCTGCATAAAAAGGGGGTATTGCTGCACATGGGGGGGCGGGGTTGCATGGAGAGGGGACTACTGCTGCACATGGAGTGGCTGCATGGATAGGGGGATACTGCTGCACATGGGGTGGCTGCATGGAAAGGGGACTACTGCTGCACATGGAGTGACTGCATGGAAAGGGGGCTACTGCTGCACATGGAGTGACTGCATAGAGGGACTACTGCTGCACATGGAGTGACTGCATGGAAAGGGGACTACTGCTGCACATGGAGTGACTGCATAGAGGGGACTACTGCTGCACATGGAGTGACTGCATGGAAAGGGGACTACTGCTGCACATGGAGTGACTGCATAGAGGGGACTACTGCTGCACATGGGGTAGCTGCATGAAAAGGGGACTACTGCTGCACATGGAGTGACTGCATGGAAAGGGGGCTACTGCTGCACATGGAGTGACTGCATAGAGGGACTACTGCTGCACATGGAGTGACTGCATGGAAAGGGGACTACTGCTGCACATGGAGTGACTGCATAGAGGGGACTACTGCTGCACATGGAGTGACTGCATGGAAAGGGGACTACTGCTGCACATGGAGTGACTGCATAGAGGGGACTACTGCTGCACAGGGAGTCACTGCATGATAAGAAGACTGCTGCTGCACATGTGTGGCTGCATGGAAAGAGGACTAGTGCTGAAAATGCAGTGATTGAATAGAGAGGGGACTACTGCTGCACATGGGGTAGCTGCATGGAAAGGGGACTACTGCTGCACATGGAGTGTAGACGCAAAGATACTGGTAGCTGCACATAAAAGAGGTTAACTGGGGCAGGGGCAAAAAGTAGGAATTCAGCACTATTTGCCCTCTAAATCCCATCACACACACCATTATTTATGGTCAGTGAACTGATCCTTATCTGCATTCTTTTATCTGCATACCAGGCCTGATCTAGGCGCAGGAGGGAAGGGAATGGGCATACATGCAAAAAGGGCATCAGGAAAAAAGGGCACGGGGTGTAAACGATAAGTGGCAATAACGTTTATAAAAAATATTGTGTTGTATTTCATTTACAATAATGTTTTACAAATTGTAAACCTTTAATAATGTCTACAAAATCGCAAATTGTGAAAACGATCTTCCCTGTTTCGAAAGTGAAACTTATTATTACGTTTGTTAAAAAACTATAATATATGAATAATCATTAAAACTGTAACTTATTGTTTCTTTATGTAATGAAATCTGAAAATATTGTTTGTAACGATGAAAAATAACCCTAAGACCCCCCTCTTGTGGTGCCTAACCCTAAATCCCCCTGGTGGTGCCTAACCCTAACCACCCTGTGGTGGTGCCTAACCCTAAGACCCCCCTGATGGTGCCTAACCCCAACCACCCCCCTGGTGGTGCATAACCCTAAGACCCCCCCTTGTGGTGCCTAACCCTAAATCCCCCCTGGTGGTGCCTAACCCTAACCACCCTCTGGTGGTGCCTAACCCTAAGACCCCCTGGTGGTGTCTAACCCTAAGACCCCCAGATGGTGCCTAAACATAAGACCCCCCTGGTGGTGCCTAACCCTAAGACCGCCCCCTGGCGGTGCCTAACCCTAAATCTCCCCTGGTGGTGCCTAATCCTAAGACCCCCCTGGTGGTGCCTAACCCTAAGACCCCCCTGGTGGTGCCAAACCCTAAGACCCCCCCCCCCCCCGGTGTTTCCTAAACCAAAATCCCCCCTGGTGGTGCCTAACCCTAAACCCCCCTTAGTGATCGCTTTATTGTGTGGATAATAATGTTTTACAAATAGTGACTGTACAAAATATATTACAATTTACTTACTGATCCCTTTATTTTGTGGATAATAACGTTTTACAAACAGTAAGTGATGACATTTTAAATAACGGTTTAGTTAAATACGATAGATATATTTAGTATATTTGTAAACGTGATTTGTCTCGGGCGCAGTTTGAAAAACGTTAATAATCTCCAGGTGCAGTTATAAAACGTTAATAATCTCTGGCGCCATTTTTTCCTGTTCGGCGCCCATCAAGTGATATTTATTATGGGAGTGAATGGCGGCACCCTTTTCGTCCACTAGCTGCCGGCGTCCTTTTGTACTGCTCCCAGGGAATGGATCACAGACAGCACTGATCAGACCTAGCTGTAGATAACAGATGATGGACATGTGGAGAATGAATGGAGACACGCAATGGTGGAGAGTTTGAAGGGAAGACAGAGGAGCTGGCAGCACCCATAGCTCAGATGTATACAGTGTACAGGCTGCTGGTAATGGAGAAGCATTTGTAAATATTAGGCAAGGTGTTCTCAGATCTCTAAAGGTGGCCACTAACAGCCCAATTTCTAGCGAAAAATAATTTGAACTACCAGAAATTCTCGTTGGATTGGTTGTAAATACTCTCCACTCTAACGATTTTCCGCTAGAAATTGAATCGTTAGTGGCCACTTAGTTAGTGGTGCAAAATCAGTAAGGGACTATAGCTGCACTACTAGTCGGGGGGGGGAATTGGGATTTAGTTATCATATATACTTTTAGATGCAGTGCCGGGCCGAGGCAGAGGCGAGAGAGGCTCCAGCCTCAGGGCGCAGTGTAGGAGGAGGCGCACAACTCACACAGATATTCATTCCCCTATTGCGTTTGAAGCAGAGGGAAATAAGAAAAGGGGATACATGGCAGTGACTGCAAGCCAGATAACAAGAGATTTAGGTGTTGGGGCCCTGGGCCGCTTCTTAGTCTAATAGCAATCAGTGTGTGACGGCTGAGGTGGGAGGGATGGGGGGGGGGGGGCGCACTTTGGTGTCTCAGCCTTGGGTGCTGGAGGACCTTGTCCCAGCTCTGTGCAGAAGTAACTCAAGCTGGCACTATTATCCCTTTTCCTCCTCATTTATATAGTATCCCAATTCTAAACCCAGCTCACCATTCTAGAATGTAGGAGATTGCCAATTATAGCCACTAGATGGCGGCGTCTTACCTTCTCTAGCTGATCCATGCAGGCACCATGTACGACAATTTTACAGGCTGCGCATTTCCTCCGCATGGCAGATTTCTGTTGAAAGGAGAAGTGAACTGTAATATTAACAGGGTGAGTGGCCTGTTTTTGTGGTGTTCCTGTAAAGTAAAAACACGTACCATACAGGACAGATCTCTTCCAAACTCTACTGTATATAAGAGAAAGAAACACAAGCTGACTCTTACAGACATATCTAAGCATGTATCCTAAAAGGGGAACAACAGACAGATTTCAGACATGTGCCAATACTCAAATCACCCTACACAGAGCTCGTTTCCTGCAGATTTCCTGCAAGCGTGTTTATGATCTGATTAGTGGCGGTAGTTATAATTCACCCGACGGGAAAACGCCTGCGTCGGGCGATTAAAAGCTCCCGGGTGCGTCGAACCGAAATGCATCAAAACGCAGCGTTATGAAAGGTAAGACGAAAGTCTATGGACCTTCCTTTTAGTCTATGGACTTTCATCTTACTTTGGTTAAAGGTCACCCGAGGCAAAAATAAACTAATTACATAAACAATTGTATCTATCTTCCTTCTCCTAAAAATGACTTTTTAAGATATTCCACAGTTTTATTTTATGTTTAAATCTACTTTTTAAGTTTTAACTGTTTTATTGTTTTTGCTCAATGACACATTCATTGAAGTATGCCAGAGCTAAAACCTATGAACTATTGATCCTTTTTACCTCTTTCTTGCTCTCAGAAGCCATTTACTGCTAGGAAAGTGTTTTATAGTTGGAATTTCGTATCAGTGAGGATCACACTGTAGTCACTTCCTGTCTGAGTCAGGCCTGAGTCAGCCACTTACATACCTGATATTTAACTCTTTCAGGCAGAGAAAGAAAAAAAGGAACACAGCATAGTTATTTGTGTGCTAGGCACTGTACATACCCGTGTCTATCTCATGTCGCATGTCACCTCGGGTATCCTTTAACGCAAAGTATTGACTTTGCATCAATACGCCAGAAATCAGCTCTGGTGTGAAAGAGCCTTAATGCTGGGCATACACGGTTCGATTTTGCCGCTCGATTCCCCCCTCGATCGATTTCCCGCTCGATTCCGCAGGCGATTCTCTTATCTTCCGCTTGTTTTTTTTATCTTTTTACATTGTCCTCAATGCGGAATCGAGCAGCGAAACGATCGGGTGGGAGATCGGACGTGTCAGAAATGATCTATTGAGCCATCTAAATGGCTCAGAATCAAGCCATGTATTCCCAGCATAAGAGGATCTGTAGTAAAAATAACGAAATGACGTAATGAATAAAATTATTTATTGTTTACAATATTCATTTATTTAGTCAGTGTTTGCCCATTGTAAATTCTTTCCTCTCCCTGATTTGCATTTTGACATTTATCACATGGTGGTAACATCTTTAGTCCTGCCAGGTGCATCTCTGCGGAATGTTTGTTTTCTGAGAGTCTAAGCAAAGAGAGATACTGGTTGCTTGGCAGTTGGAAACAGACGTTATTTCCCACAATGCAAAGAGGTTCTCAGACAGCAAACTGTCAGGACCATGGCCATGACATCACACTGTGGGAGGGAATTCAACACAATATCAGCCATGCAGGGCCCAGATTCATTTAACTTTTTCTCCTGAGTTTTCTCCTAAGTGATATTTTCAAACCTTTCAATTAAATGCCTTTTAAGTCACCAGCAAGCAAGAAAATACTTAAAATAGTTTTGATAGTACTTTTCCAATTGCAAAGTGCTGAAATGTTCCGCCTTTAGTCTCCCAGCGGCGATCACTGCTAGGAGACTGTTAGCCAGCAAAACCGCCATCCTCTATTGCTGTACAGCGGTGCGATGTAAGGTAGCTCTCTACTGGGGACAGCCATGTGACACGGCTGTCCCCTCTGTGGCCTCGGAGGTGATTGGCCCGGCGGAGGGAGAGAATGGGGGGGGGGGGGGGTAGAAAACAAAATAGGTTTATTTAATCAAAAATAAAGCACATAAATATCAATAAGAAAAATAAATAAACATCTGGGGGGGCAATCAGACCCCACCAACAAAAAGCTCTGTTGGTGGGGAGAAAAGGGGGGGAGGGGGGGCAATAACTTGTGTGCTGTGTTGTGCGACCCTGCAGCAAGGCCTTAAACATAACCCAAGGTGGTTTCTAATAATCCTAATAGCACTCAGAGGCTAGGTCTGCATATAATGCCCAGCCTCTGTTGCTATACTGATCCCCCCCCCTAGCGCCCCCCCCCCCCCCCCCCCCCCCCTGCGCTCTGCTGTGCCTCCATAAATCACACAGCCGTGCTAGTGACACGTAGCATGTCGCAGCCATTGTAGTGACATTTTTTGCAACTTTATCAGATTTTGCAACCGGTTGCACTTACTTATAGGTATACAGTGGGTTGCAAAAGTATTCGGCCCCCTTGAAGTTTTCCACATTTTGTCATATTACTGCCACAAACATGAATCCATTTTATTGGAATTCCACATGAAAGACCAACACAAAGTGGTGTACACATGAGAAGTGGAACGAAAATCATACAGGATTCCAAACATTTTTTTACAAATAAATAACTGCAAAGTGGGGTGTGCATAATTATTTGGCCCCCTTTGATCTGAGTGCAGTCAGTTGCCTATAGACATTGCCGGATGAGTGCTAATGACTAAATAAAGTGCACCTGTGTGTAATCTAATGTCAGTACAAATACAGCTGCTCTGTGAGGGCCTCAGAGGTTTTCTAAGAGAATATTGGGAGCAACAACACTGTGAAGTCCAAAGAACACACCAGACAGGTCAGGGATCAAGTTATTGAGAAATTTAAAGCAGGCTTAGGCTACAAAAAGATTTCCAAAGCCTTGAACATCCCACGGAGCATTGTTCAAGCGATCATTCAGAAATGGAAGGAGTATGGCACAACTGTAAACCTACCAAGACAAGGCCGTCCACCTAAACTCACAGGCCAAACAAGGAGAGCGCTGATCAGAAATGCAGTCAAGAGGCCCATGGTGACTCTGGACGAGCTGCAGAGATCTACAGCTCAGGTAGGAGACTCTGTCCATGGGACAACTATTAGTCATGCACTGTACAAAGTTGGCCTTTATGGAAGAGAGGCAAGAAGAAAGGCATTGTTAACAGAAAGCATAAGAAGTCCCATTTGCAGTTTGCCACAAGCCATGTGGGGACACAGCAAACATGTGGAAGAAGGTGCTCTGGTCAGATGAGACCAAACTGGAACTTTTTGGCCAAAATGCAAAACGCTATGTGTGGCGGAAAACTAACACTGCACATCACTCAGAACACACCATCCCCACTGTCAAATATGGTGGTGGCAGCATCATGCTCGGGGGGTGCATCTCTTCAGCAGGGACAAGGAAGCTGGTCAGAGTTGATGGGAGGATGGATGGAGCCAAATACAGGGCAAACTTGGAAGAAAGCCTTTTGGAGACTGCAAAAGACTTGAGACTGGGGCGGAGGTTCACCTTCCAGCAGGACAATGACCCTAAACATAAAGGCTGGGCAACAATGGAATGGTTTAATACAAAACATATCTAGGTGTTAGAATGGCCCAGTCAAAGTCCAGATCTAAATCCAATTGAGAATCTGTGGCAATATCTGAAAACTGCTGTTCACAAACGCTGTCCATCTAATCTGACTGAGCTGGAGCTGTTTTGCAAAGAAGAATGGGCAAGGATTTCAGTCTCTAGATGTGCAAAGCTGGTAGAGACATACATAAAAGACTGGCAGCTGTAATTGCAGCAAAAGGTGGTTCTACAAAGTATTGACTCAGGGGGCCGAATAATTACGCACACCCCACTTTGCAGTTATTGATTTGTAAAACATTTTGGAATGATGTATGATTTTCGATCCACTTCTCACATGTACACCACTTTGTATTGGTCTTTCACATGGAATTCCAATAAAATTGATTCATGTTTGTGGCAGTAATGTGACAAAATGTGGAAAACTTCAAGGGGGCCAAATACTTTTGCAAGCCACTGTAGCTATCAGAAAGTGCAACCTAACCATTGTCTTCAACCTATCTGTATCAGAAAATGCAACTCAACCAAAACCTATTCTCACACAGAACCCTCCCCTCTTGCTCAACTAATAACCCCCCCCCCCCAGGAACAAACCCGCCTCTCGCTCAACTAATAACACCCCCCCTTGAGGAAACAATCCCCCCTCTTGCTCAACTACTAACCCCCCCTGGAGGGAACAATCCCACCCCCTTCTCCTCCCTGCAGGGAACAATCCCCCTTTCATGCTAAACTACTAACCCCCCCTGGAGGGAACAATCCCACTCCCTTCTCCTCCCTGCAGGGAACAATCCCCCCTTCTTGCTCAACTAATACCCCCCCCCCCCCCCCCCCCTGGAGGGAACAATCCCCCTTCTAGCTCAATGGGATCCGTGGTTGGAAAAAATTACAGGCATGTTAACAGAGAGAAGCCACGCCTACGCAGTTATACATTGGCCTCAATTCACTAAGATCATGCTGGAGATAATGGCCTCAATTCACTAAGCTTATCTCCTGCCTTTAATAACGTTTCTATAGTTATCACCATGGTGATGAGGCATGTCGTATTCAGGAAACATTTTACCTCAGGCAAACCTAAAGTTAACTCTTCTGTCTTTAAGTTAACTCTTCAATCCTTAAAATAACTCCAGAGTTAACTGCGTGTGAAAATAACTACAGAGGAGGTAAATTAGGTACAGAGGAGGTGACTTAAGGAATGAAGAGATAAGAAAACTCTCTTACTGTGTTGAGGTAAGTTTTCTCTTGCTTTATTATCTCCAGCATGATCTTAGTGAATTGAGGCCATTAAGGCAAGAGAAAACTTACCTCCACAAAGTGAGAGAGTTATCTTATCTCTCCATTCTATAAGTTACCTTCTCTGCAGTTAATTTACCTCCTCTGTAGTTAATTTACCTCCTCTGTAGTTATTTTCACGCGCAGTTAATAAACCGCCTGTCTTTAACTCTGGAGTTATTTTAAGGATTAAAGAGTTAACTTAAAGACAGAAGAGTTAACTTTAGGTTTGCCTGAGGTAAAATGTTTCCTGAATACGACATGCCTCATCACCATGGTGATAACTCTAGAAACGTTATTAAAGACAGGAGATAAGCTTAGTGAATTGAGGCCATTGTCCTCTATGGCAAGTTGCAAAATATAATGGGTTGCAATAACTTTCATTACACCGGCTGTTTAGCTTTTCCAGTGTTAGTCTCGCCGCTCCTCCGCTACCTCCATAGCGCCGCTCCCCGCCCCCGTCCCTTCCCTCCAATCAGCGGGGAGGAAAGGGACGCAGGCGGGGAGCAGCGACATAGAGGAGGCGGGGAGGGGGGGGCGAGACTGACACTGGCAAAGGTAAGCAGCCAGCTGCGACATGCTACGTGTCGCTAGCACGGCTGTATGATTTATGGGAGCACAGCAGAGCTCAGGGGGGGCCTAGGGGGGGGATCAGTATAGCAACAGAGGCTGGGCATTATATGCAGACCCAGCCTCTGTGTGCTATTAGGATTATTAGAAACCACCTCGGGTTCTCTTTAAAGCTGCAGTGACCTATTACCGTAAGTGATAAATGGCCTGGTCTTTAGGGGGGTTTAACACTGCGGTCCTCAATTGGTTAAACATGCCCTGGGTTCTCTTTCAACTGCAAAGTGCTGAAAAGTTATTTTAAAGAAACCCTGTAACAGAAAAAAAGTGCCCCTGGGGGTACTTACCTTGGGAGGGGGAAGTCTCTGGATCCTACCGAGGCTTCCCCCTCCTTACTCACTGTCAGACTCCTCACACAGCACAACAAGCTGCTTTTCCCCAATAATGACCTCTTCACCTCGCTCGCTACTCGCTTCTCCTCCTACTCTGACTACATTCTGTATGTGTATGTTGCGCCTGCAATCTCTGGGCCTGATGCAAATGTTTCACCTTGCTTCATGAGAGAACTGGCCCTGCCTTTAACCACTTAAGCCCGAAGGGTTGAATTTTTTTTACATCCGAACAACTTTCACCCCCCATTCATTTGCCAATAACTTTATCACTACTCATCACAATTAATTGATCTATATCTTGTTTTTTCCGCCACCAATTAGGCTTTCTGTGGGTGGTATATTTTGCTAAGAGCCACTTTACTGTAAATGCATTTTAACAGGAAGAATAAGAAAAAAACTGAAAAAATTCATTATTTCTCAGTTTTCAGCCATTATAGTTTTAAAATAATACATGCCTCCGTAATTAAAACTCACGTATTGTATTTGCCCATATGCCCCGGGTATTTCACCGTTAAAATTATGTCCCTATCACAATGTATGGCGACAATATTTTATTTGGAAATAAAGGTGCATTTTTTCCGTTTTGCGTCCATCACTGTTTAGATGCCCATAATTTATTAAATCATATTGATATACTCCTTTGACATGCTTATTTAAAAAGTTCAGACCCTTAGGTAACTATTTATGTTTTTTTTTTTTTTTATCATTGTAATTTTTTTTTTTTTTTTTAATCTAAACTTGTATGTGGGTATTTTTTGGTGTGGGAGGTAAACAGGGTTTTTTTTAATATATGTATATGTTTAGTTTGAAAACTTTCTTTTTTTAAGGTGTAATTTGCTATTTGGCCACAAGATGGCCAGAATCAAAAAGTCCTGGGAGCGATCGATCTCGCTCCCAGGCAGAAGAAAGGAGGCCAGAGCTCAGAAAAGCCGCAGCGTCTGAAGAGACGCTGTCGGCTTTTCTCCGGGGGGGTCCGATCAGCGAAAGGGATTTATAATCCCTTTCACTGATCGGTGGGCTAGCGGCCAGCAGCGGGGGCGCGCACGGGGGGGCCCGCGGGAGCGCGCGCGACCCGCGGGAGTGCGCGCAGCCCAACTGGACGAGACATCTCGTCCAGTTGGGCTTAAGTGGTTAAAGTGAACCTCCGGACTAAAAATCTACTCAGCAGAACTGAAAATGCTTGGTGTTTCTTTAACAGTTTCACAGAATCAGAACTTTGTTTTTCTTACCCAAGCCTCATTTTTAGCTGCATTTTTAGCTAAGCTCCACCCATGAAAGAGACTTGCCCAGGTGGTTTTTCCCTGATGCTGTACAAAGCATGATGTGATTTCCTATGTTGTTATTCACATTGCCTAGCAACTGGGAGGGGTGATCAGCACACAGGACAGTTGGAACTGTGTCTCATGCTCCCTGTCACCTCCTTTCAACCAAAAACATGGCTGCCCTTATGAAATCACAAACCTTTGCCTGTTCTTTTAAAACAGTGTGGGTAAGAGATTATATTATCTATGTATTTTAATTAACATAACTAATGTAACTTAATAAAAGTATGTTTGTTTAGGCTGGAGTTCCTCTTTAAGTGAAAGTATACTATAGCTACCCATACATTATGCAACATTATGCAACGACAACCAGGCCAAGGGACCTTGTTGGAGGGTATGGCTCCTGGATACATACTTTAAGTGATTTATTTGCCAATACGTTATTGTGAAGCATCTGCAGAGCTGAAGGCGAGCTCTGAGTGCTGCACATGCCCGAGAAAAAACAGAGGGGCTTAAGACATCATTTAACCAGCTCATCAGAGTCATCCTTCAGTGTCTGCTGTTGCCGTGACAACAATGTGTGCTTCATCCTACAGCCAGTGACCAGTTGGTGCATCAAAAAAGGTTTTTCAATGCTGGAAAAAAAAAGATAAAAAAAGAAGGTTTTCTGTTGAAAACTATACTGTAGTTTGGTAAAAATAGATTTAATTAGGAGACTCGCTTCCCTATTAGTTTTCTTAATGAAAGGCTTCCTAAAAGCGTTTGCAGAAAATGATATTAGCTACCGTTTTGCAGAACACAGCAAAGTAATTAGGCAGCTTCCTCTCTCTCTGTCAGAAGATGCTTTTCTTCCATATGGTAATACACTGAGCTGCCTTCGGAGGGCCCCCAGGGGCCCCATCAACAATAGGACATTTTGATGCATCCCCCTCCCCCCTCCTTCGCTGCTGTCCGCAGACACAGTAACTCAGGATGGCAGGACCGTCCCTAGGGGGGGGAAAGGGACCAAACTCGTACACGCTAATTCTTCTCCATGGCAACCCCACGTTGCCGTGGCAACTGCCTAAAATTCTGCAGTTCGGTATTGGGGGCTAACGGCTTGGCACGCTCACTGCAGGGGATGAGCAGAGATAAAGGGTTGTAAACTTCAATGAAAGTGAGAGATGATTTCACTGCTGGCGCTAATGCAAGAGGGGTGATTGTGTGCAGGTAAAAAGCGCCTCCTGGTGGGGGGGGGGGGTACAGGAAGTACACTGCTAGCCAGATCTACTATGGACTCTCCAGGAAGGAAATCATATAACTTATTCAGCAATTTTTTATTAATTTTTTTTTTATCAGGATAGCAAAATACATTTTGTCCCTCCCTGAATCATATCAGATTACAGTGGGGTTGGTGAGAAGTTAAGAATTTAGAACTGAGGACTTTCCTTCACAAGTGTGGCCACCAGTCCCCTGCCAATGTCATCATCTCCTTCCTTCTGTTCCATAGCAATGGCCAATGGCATTGACTGTTGGAAATCAGGTGGAAGATACCAAGTGAAGAGGGGGATCCTTGTCACGGATAGCAGCCCTGCTGACAGACGAGGAGCTGTCAAATATTGAAATGTGGCATTATTATGAGAATTATCCGTATTTTTTGCCATATAAGACGCTCCGGAGTATAAGAAGCACCTAGGTTTAGAAGGAGTTTTGTGGCCAGGAGTCCGTTGCATACGTTACCGCAATACTGCATGCTGTTACCCCCGCACCCCCGATCAACCACCTGCGACCAAGATTTTCCAGCATGTCCAATCGATAATTTCAACCAATTTCAGCCCAAAATGTATTGCATCATCTATCAGGTCGACATGTGGGTGCACCGATTTTCAGCTGGTTCTATAAAATTATCAAATCGGATGGTCAATCAGGCTGCAACATCAGTAGATGTATAAGCACCTTAAAGAGGAACTGTAGTGAAAATAACATAATAAAAAAAATTGCTTATTTTTTTTACTATACACATTTATAAAATTTGTAAAATCTTTCTTCTCCCTGATTTACATTCTGAAATGTATCACTGGTGGTGACATCTTTAGTCCTTGCAGGAGATCTGTATGGAATGTTTGGTTACTGAGAGTTCTATGCATAGAGGGAGATGTTGCTTGTTTGACAGTTGGAAAAAGCCGTCATTTCCCACAATGCAATGAGGTTCACAGGCAGCAAACTGTCAGGATCATGGTCATGACATCACACTGTGGGAGGGGTTTAACCACAATATAAGCCATACAGACTCCCTGATGGTCTGTATGAGGTAAAGATTTCTCGTGGGAAAGGGAGTATCCAGATCCTGGGTTAAAGTTCCTCTTTAAAGGGACCCTGAACAGAGAATAAAAATGTAATCTGAACTTACCTCCGTTCTCCCGCTGGTGGCTCCGGTTGCACATGCCTTGGCCGGGAGTCACAACTGCAAATGTGTTGCCCGTCCGTGCACCCGGCTCAATCACCAAGGGTCCTCCTGGGCTAAGGGGAGCTGGAGGAAACCCCAAGTTCAGAATCCATTTTTCTCTGTTCAGGGTCCCTGTAACTACTTAAAGACCGCCTCACGCCCATGGACGTGACCGCGGCGGCAGCCCCAGGACCGCCTAACAACAATTGGCGTCAAGTCATGGAGCTGCAGTTTCCCAGGGAACGGGCGCGCGCATGCGCGATCGTTCCCTGCCAGTTCACGGAGCGGAGCTCTGAGATTAGCCTGCTAGCCGCTGATCGCGGCTTTCTTTCCCCTTTGTTTACAAGCGTACAGCACTGCGGCTCCCGGCAGCACTGTACGGGATCGGCAATCCTCGGCCTCTGATTGGCCGGGGATTGCCGTCCTCTCATAGGCTGATGCCTATAAGAGGCGGAACAGGACGGATCGCCGTCCTGTTCTAATTCTGTTCACGGAGGGGAGGAGGGAAGGGGAGGGAGAGAGAGCCTCATGAAGGCTGGGGGGAAAAAAAAATAAACAAACGCCCGCCAAGATCGGACCCCTCCGGCGACATGTCCCCTTAGGGACAAAAAAAGGAGGTGAGTCCGATCGCTGGGCTCCTTAGCTGGGCTGTGCAGGAGGCTGAAAAGCCTGCACAGCCCAGTGCTGCATAAAATGGCCTGGTCTTTAGGGTGGGGGGGGGGGTAGCACTGTGGGCGTCAAATGGTTAAGTGGTAGTAGCAGGGGCAGATCTTAAAGAGGAACTCCAGTGAAAATAATGTAATAAAAAAAGTGCTTTAATTTTTACAATAATTATGTATAAATGATTTAGTCAGTGTTTGCCCATTGTACAATCTTTTAAATCCCTGATTTACATTCTGACATTTATTGCATGGTGACATTTTTACTGCTGGCAGGTGATGTCACTGGAAGGAGATGCTGCATGCTTTTTTGGCAGTTGGAAACAGCTGTAAACAGCTATTTCCCACAATGCAACAAGGTTCACAGACAGGAAACTGCCAGGAGTTCCACGGTCCTCAGAGTTTCTTGTGGGAGGGGTTTCACCACAATATCAGTCATACAGCGCCCCCTGATGGTCTGTTTGTGAAAAGGAATATATTTCTCATGTAAAAGAGGGTATCAGGTACTGATTGGTCTAAAGTTCAATTCTTGGTCGGAGTTTCTCTTCAAAAGGGGTGTTCCGTCTCTGCAATGCCCAAATGCACTTACACGCTGACTGAACTGCTAGAGAGGAGTTCCCCAACCTGTCCTCAAATACCACTAAGGCAGGGAACACACTTGACTGTTTTCGTGCGCGTTTTCTGCACAGAAAAACTGAGAACTCGAGTTAATCAATGGGCTAGTCCACACTTAATATGTTGTTCGCGCGCAGAAAAAAAACTGACATTCTGCATCCTGATTGTGCACATTTTGTCTGTTTTCTCTATCAAATACATCAGTTGCTGTGAAAAAAACGCGCGCGTTTTCCTGCATGGAAACACACTTGGTGTGCAGAAAAAGTATGCAGGAAAACGCGCGCGGAAAACTGAAAGACAAGTGTGTTCCTTGCCTAATGCTACGTACACACTTGCGATAACGATCGTTCGCTAGGAATGATAATTGAAAGACGAACGATACGGCAACGATAGGAATGCAACGATGGGATGCAGCGATCATCATACACATTTTAACGATCGTTCTCGCAGAAAAGAACGATCAGAAGGAAATGTTGCGTACATATTTATATAAAATAAAAAAAACCCACTAACATGGAGTTACAATAGATACAAATATATGATTGTTAACTTGAAAACAAAGTTTAATTGAAATGAGCAATGTAACAATCTTTATGGCCGCGCTACAAAGGAAGTACGGAAGCTGGGCAGAATTCAACGCAGGCGCATTGGCCCTTGTAACGATCGTTCTCGGCCGATGTCTGTACACACTATAGTTTTGTAACGATTGTCGGTAGATACGATCCGTCAGGTTGGATATTTCCATCTTCCCGATGTCGTTCTTTTGTCGTTCGTGTTAATGATCGTTGGGTAAAGGTTTTTTCCCCGATTGTCGGCGGAACGATCGTTAATTAGCTGTTTCAAACGACTATAGTCGCCAGTGTGTACGCAGCATTACAGTTCATGTTTTTAAGGAAACCACAAACATGCACAGGTGAGTTAATTAGCCTCTCAGCAGAACTGATAAACCATCTGTGGATTTCCACAAAACACACACTGTTGGTGAGCCCTGAGGACAGGGTTGGGAAACCCTGTACTAGGGAACATAATACAGCTTACATATATCTGCATAATACTCACTGAAAACTTGACTTGGCAGTTGTCCTCTCCCAGGTAACACAGGTCCCCCGATACATTCGTCTCCTGCCAAAGGTGTTCCCCATTCACTGCATTCTCCTGAGGGACAAACACATGGTCAGTCACTGTACTCCAGGATCATATACTGTATACACTGCATATAACACGGGGCAAATAAACACAGCACCATCTAGAGGTAAGAATTCAATATTTCAAAGATTTCAGTCGGGCCTTTCTAGCGTTTTTGTCATTCCAGGCCAGAAGTCCTGGAGAGAGTCTAGGGGCCCAGGTTGTGCTTACCCCCAACAAATTTTGCCAAAAACGCTAGGTGGCCCAAAGCCGTTGATTGCCTAAGGCACCATTTCACTTTACTCCATCTCTGGATGCACAGGGGGGGCAGTGGTGGCACAGGGGGACTGAAGGTGGCCAAAGAGACATAGTTTGGACTTGGAAAATGTAATGAAGTAGGAGAGACGCTAATAGAATTTTGCAAAGACAACACATTAGTTATAGCATATACATTATTTCACCAACCCAAGAGAAGACTTGGACATCACCAGATGGTCAGTATCACAACCAAATTGACTACATACTTTGCAGGGGAAGATGGAAAGTTCTATACAAATAGCAAAAACAAGACTGGGAGCCGACTGTGGCTCAGATCAACTTCTAATTGCAAAGTGTAGAATTAAACTGAAGATGACAGGAAAGGCCTGTAGACCTACAACAAATCATCTCACAATATTCCATATATGACTTCCCAACAAAGGTGAAGAATAGATTTTGAGGATTCGATCTGGTGGACAGAATGCCAGAGGATAGGTGTACGCGATATTACCCAAGAGGTTGCAACAAAAACAGATCTCAAAACAGAGAAAGATCAAGAAGGAAACATGGTTGTCTATTGTGTCTTTAAAACTCGCTGTGGAAATATGTTGGAGGGGCGTGGCCAAAAAGGCTCCATTGAGCATATTTTGTGGTATTGCCCTCTGCTTACATCTCTTTGGCTAGAGGTTCAAAATATGATCCAATCCTTAATTGGGGCTATGGTCCCTCTGGATCCACTCTACATGGTTTTGGGTAAACCTGTTCCAGGTATCTCTAGGTACACTATGCGCCACATCACCCATATTTTGACTGCCACCCGATTAGCGATCGCCTCATCTTGGAAAGACATCTCTCCTCCTAGTCTTTCTGAGGTTAAACTCAAAGTAGAATGGACTAGAACTATGGAGCAAATGACTGCTTCTCTACGGGATACAGAACAACATTTTCACAGAGTATGGAGTCATTGGAATCTCTACTCTTGGTCCTCGGACTACATGCCTCCATAAACTTACTGGATCATACCCAGGCATCTTCCCCTTCTTACAGCACTTCTTTAGGTTTATCCCCACGTGGAGTGGTCTATGGACCGTATGCTACTAGTTTCTGACATCCCCACCCAAATCTTATAGCCCTGGCTCTGTCTTGGATATCCTCCTTTTAAATTGTGTGCAACATATTTGGGATTGTCCCAGGGCCGCCATCAGAAATTTGTGGGTCCCATACTGGGCAAACCTACTCCCCCCCCCCCCAAGACTGGTTCTAGATGTTTTGTTACCTGAGTCAAACATGTGAGGATGCGCTCCTCACCCCACCCGATTTGGAACAATCGCACAGCACCCCAACAATTTACTCTGCTTCAATTAATGTTCTCACATGACATGCTGCAGCTCAACACAATAGCACACTGGCTGGTTGTGAGTCTGTGAGTCTCGTTCTCTTCCTACTCTGACTGCATGCTGTTAGTGTAAACACAGTACACAAATGCTGCCCCTGTAATCTCTGTCGCCTGATGCGAATGTTTCACCTTGCCTCATGAGAGAACCAGCCCTGGGTCCCCTCACTCCCATGTGCCCCCCACATGAAAAATCACAATATTTGAAGGCCTGAATACACTAATGTCCCTGTGACCGCTTTCCATGCACTCCCCTGCCTGGGAGCATTCTGTGTATGTTCAGTTCATTAAGACAGCAACTGCGTTTGCACAGTACACTCCCAGCTAGTGCCCCGCAACCCAGCTGGATTGTGTGGTCTTCATAGGAGCACAACGGATCGGACCGGAAGGGAATGGAGGGAGCTGATGGACTGCAGGGGACTGGAAGGAGGCCCAGGTAAGTAAAAGTCCTTTTCTCCCATTTGTCGCAGATTTACTTTAATCACTCACTAACTAAGGTAACTCCAGGATCAGCCTCCCGGCACCTCTCATCACTTTAATGGGCAGCCCATGTATGGCACTGTTTGCTTAGCCCCAAATTCACTAGGGCCCCATAAAGCAGTCCCCCCTGTGATGCCCTGAAGGCGGCCCTGGATTGTCCTTTATGGTCAACCATGTACATTAACCTAGCTTCATTTCTCATCCTTTATCCCTGAGACAACTGATTGCTCTCTCTTTATAGGATATTGTTTTGGATTTAGATGATATCTCCTTCTTTCTTATCTATTTTATGCCTTTGTTGGCTTACCCTTTCCTTTTCTTTTTATACTGGACTCATTTACTGTGAAAATTATCTACATTTTATATATCTCTTATTGAACACTCTCTTATTGTTAGCGACATATTGTACCTTTTACTCTAATGACTTACGTGTTACCACCATGTCATCATCTACTCTCTACTTTTGGACTGCTTTGTTTATTCTTCTATTATATGCCAAGAGATGTGTAGAATTTTGTTTATTTTTGCTTTCTTTTGAAATCAATTAAAAAAAATATAACGAGAAAAAAGCCGCTGTGGAAAGGAGGACAGCAAAAGCCAATGGAGACAAAGAAAAAATTGCCCAGCTGAATGCAGAGTTCCAGAGAATAAGGAGGCTTATTTGAATCAACAGTGCAAGGAAATAGAAACAGACAATGTAATAGGAAAGACCAGAGATCTTTTTAAGAAGATCGGCAGCCGCAGCATCAAGGGAACCTTCCATGCAAATATGGGAAGAGTGAAAGACAAAAATGGAAAGAAGCAGAAGATGTCGAGAAAAGGTGGCAAGAATACACAGACCAACTATACAAGAAGGACATAGTAGAGTACTTGGAATATGAATGCTGAACAAGAACCAAGCATCCCGATGAGTGAAGTCAAATGGGCATTAGAAGGTCTTGCTAATAACAAGGCTCCAGGAAGTGATGGAATCCCAGTGGAACTCCTGAAAATCTTGCATGAGGATGATGGCGTAGTGCTGTTAGCTATTTTCAATCATACAGTATATGAAAGTGTGGCTTCTGGACTGGAAAAGGTCAGTTTCCATTCCAATCACAAAAAAGGGAGATGCCAAATCAAATTATAGGACAATTGCACTTATCTCACATTCTAGTAAGGTAATTCTCAAAATTCTTCAAATCCGAATGCAGCAATATATGGAGCGAGAACCTGCCAGATGTGCAAGCTGGTTTGGCACAAGGGACCAAATTGCCAACATTTGATGGACAGTAGAGAAAACAAGGGGATTCCAGAAGAATGGGTTTTTTTTCTATTTACTGACTATTCAAAAGCTTTTGACAGTGTAAAAAATGCTTTTGCCTTTTAAAGAATCTATATGCAAACCCAGAAGCAACAGTTTGAAGGGAGTATGGAATAACCTACTGGATCACAATTGGTGAAGAAGTGCAACAAGGTTGCATATTGTCTCCTTATTTAACACATATGCTGAATATGTAATGCAGAAAACTGGTATGGATGAATCACATGCTAGAATTAATATAGGTTGCAGAAATACTAACAATCTGAGATATGCCGATTATTCCACTCTGCTGGTTGAAACTGAGGTAGAATTAAAGAGCCTAGTTATGAATGTCAAATAAGAAAGTGCCAAAGCTGGTCTACTGCTTCACATCAAGAAAACTAAAGTCTTGTCATCTGTTCCAATGAAACATTTGCAAATAGATGAGGAAAAAGTGGAGTTTGGTACAGATTTCATCTTTCTAGGATAGAAGATCTACGCAGATGGGGACTGCTGCCATGAGATTAAAGAAAACCTGTACTGAAAAAAAGTTCCCCTAGGGGTACTCACCTCAGTAGGGGGAAGCCTCTGGACCCTATCGAGGCTTCCCCCGTCCTCCTGTGTCCCACGGCGGTCTCACTGCAGCCCCCGGAATGCACAGGCGACAAATCCGACAGCCTGTGCATTATTTACCTTTTCGGGCTCCAGTGGGGGCGCTGTTGCGGCTCTTCTGAGGGAGATAGGCAAAAATAGCCGATCTCCGTCGGGTCCGCTCTACTGCGCAGGCGACTTGCGCCTGCGCAGTACAGCGGCCCAACGGAGATCGGCTTTTTTTGCCTATCTCCGTGGGAAGAGCGGATACTGCGCCTGCGCTGGAGTCAAAAGGTAAATATTTACATCGCCGCCACTCCGGGAGGATTTTCTCTGCCGCCGTGGGACCGAGGAGGACGGGGGAAGCCTCAATAGAATCTGGAGGCTTCCCCTACCCGAGGTGAGTACCCCCCAGGGAATTTTTTTTCATTACAGATTTTCTTTAAGATATGTTTGTTGCTTTGAAAGAAAGCTATGCCAAGTTTGGTCAAGATACTAAAGGATAGAATTGTTATTTTACCAACAAAGATCAGTAGTAATATATGACTGTGAAAGTTGGACTATAAATAAGGTCATGGGTAGAAAAAGTAATGTCTGTGAACTGTGAGTGTGGAGAAAGCTACTGAGAGATCCCTGGACTGCTTCAAAATCTAACCAGTCAATACTTAAAGAAATAATGCCAGAGTGTTCACTAGAAGGGTTGATACTACAGTTAAAACTCAAATACTTTGGTCCCATATTGAGAAGAAATTTGGAGAAATCCTTGATGCTTGGAAAAACTGAGGATAAAAGAAGAAGAGGATGACAAAGGCTAAGGCCCGGTTCACATTAGCGTTCGCTGTCCGGATTCGCCTGATCGGATCCGGACCGTATACTGTACAAACGGAACGTACGTTCCACATAGCAATGTAAAGTCTATGCGGACGTTCACACGTGTCCGTTCCGTATGGAACGGAGCCGGATCGGATCTGGACTCCGGTCACTTTTCCAACATGCTCTATTTTTTGGGTCCGGATCATCCGGCCCACGCACCCGGACCGGAGCCTGACTGCTCCATCCGGAAATAGAAACCAATGGGGAATGGAAAGCACAGAACACACTGGCTATCAAAACCGGACGTTCTACCCCACTTCCTATGCGTATTCTAGCGGCCATTTTGGATGGGGACACATGGGCCAAGCATGTCTGGAGTGGAGCAGCAGTGACTTTAGTGCTGGAGCTGTTGGCAGTATGTGGGACGTGGAGGTGAGGCCCTAAACAGCGGAGGACCTGATTGTACAGGTGCACCTTCTGCTGACCTCCCACACCCCAACAATTTTAATAGTTTATTTATCTATTTTTACCAAACTGATCCGGATGGCAGCCGTATTCATGCCTGAGGCAAACGGACCGGATCCGGATCGGAACCGGTCCAGATCCGGTCTGTTTGCATCCCATAAAGCAAGTGTGAACGGGGCCTAACATGGATAGACAGGGTATGTAAAGCTATGAATATGCCTATGCAACAGCTGAAAAAAAGCAGTGATTGGCAGACACATCTGACGTTCAGGCATAGATGCGGTCATGATGAATCGAAATGGATTAAATTAATGAGGAGGAATTTATTAAAAGTTACCCCAATGAGAAAAACTTAGTAAAGTAGGAAGGGATGGGCACAATTTATGACTCAGGCTAAAATCTCACTTTATACACAGTTGGACACAGGTTCACTATAAGATCCCTGGCAGAATGTGTATAATCATTAACACACTTAAATGTTGTTTTATCATTAACAAAATCTACACTTCCTTTTCTAAATCAATTAATTAAAAACATTGAATTGAACAAAAAATCTATTAAATATGGTGACCTCATATGATTTATTTTGATTAAAGAGGATTTATTTTCGTTAGTCGATCACATGTAGTTCCCTGCGGCCACTAGGTGGCGATGTTGAGTAAAAATCAGAAGGCCTCTCTATACTACACTTTCTACTGAAAAGTAATTCAGCAGTTTAATGAAAGATGTCCTGACTTTTCAGATCACTTGTCCCCTGATCTACAGTGACCAGATTATTTTAGGCCCAACCTGGGATGGGGCACAGATTATTGCAAAACACATGCAGCATCTCGGCAGAGAGAATCATTGGAAGACCTCTCCCCTCACTCGACCTCCTCCACAACTCTAGACTACGCTTCCGAGCACTGAGGATTGTCGGGGACCCCCAACACCTTGGTCACCGTTTTTTCAGTCTGCTCCCTTCAGGCCGTAGGTTTCGGGCTATCTCCACCAGAACTTCGAGGCAAAGAAACAAATTTTTCCCCTCTGCTGTCATCCTCCTGAACTGCCTTCCGGCAGTTCCACCTCCAGCACCCACCGATTGAACTAGATTGAACTAGCCAGTGTGTTGGAACTGTACCCGGTTAATTTAACCACTTCAGCCTTCAATAGTTTTTCACCTTATGCATCCGAGCAATTTTCACCTCCCATTCATTCGCCAATAACTTTATCACTAATTATCACAATTAATTGATCTATATCTTGTATATCTTGTTTTTTTCCGCCACCAATTAGGCTTTCTTTGGGTGGTATATTTTCCTAAGAATTATTTTTTTCTAAATGCATTTTAAATGGGAATATTAAGAAAAATGGGAAAAAAAAGTTTTCGGCCATTATAGCTTTAAAATAACACATGCTAACATAATTAAAACCTATGTATTTTATTTGCCCATTTGTCCCGGTTATTACACCATTTAAATTATGTCCCTATCACAATGTATGGTGCCAATATTTTATTTGGAAATAAAGGTCAATTTTTTCAGTTTTGCGTCCATCACTATTTACAAGCTTATAAGTAAAAAAATATTCGTAATATACCCTCTTCACATGCATATTAAAAAAAGTGCAGACCTTTAGGCAACTATTAATGTTTTTGTTTTGTTTTTTCATAAAAAAAATTATTTGGGTAATTTTTGGTGTGGGAGGTAATTGGTGCACTTTGGTTTAAGTAATTTCTTTTTTTTTTTTTTTTTTTTTTAAAGATTCTTTATTTAAAGATTTTTAAAGAACAATACATTAGACAGACAAGCATAGGATACAACATACATCCAAAACATAGCTAAACGTTGGTACCTTAGGGAGATATACCCAATGGCTAGCCTGTGCCACTGGGGGTCCATAGAAACTTTTAGATATATAGTACCATATAACCTATTGATGAGCCCGAGAGGCCTATAGCCGTTTTACAGCATAGGGCGTGGTGCTACTTCATAAGAAGAGTGCTGTAGGAGACCTGGGGCCCAAAGGGATCATACACCCAGGAATCCATAGGTTGTCCAACCTCACCTCGTCCTAATGTCTTATATGTCTCACCCCTCTGACTACTCGCCCGTTGTATCATGTATCAGAACTCTAGTGATTACTTCAAGGAAAAAGCTTCCGAGATCAACCAACCAGAGACCAGGTCTAGACCCTGGAAAGAAAGAAGAGAAGGAGAAGCAAGGTAAAGAGGAAAGAAGTCACCATAGAGGAAATGTGCATCCGCCACCGGACACCCAACCGCAGGTAGTGTCAACGCCAAGGGGGAAAGAGGGTTCATGTGTCAGGATTAGAGTGGTTCCCTTCAATTATGGTTTCATTATATTTATATTTAGGCCCTGACTCTAGCCGGATGTGAGAGAGCCATACCTAGCCGATTCCTTGAATTCGAACCAGCCCAGCCAAGTTTTCATGTATTGCTCCCGTTTATCGTGTAAGCTAGCGGTTAGATCCTCCATTTTCTCAATCCAGTCTATTTCCCTGAACCAATCCTGTATGGATGGCGGGTCTAATTGTTTCCATTTTCTAGCAATTAGGATTTTAGCAGCATTAATTAAGTGTCTGGTAAGTGTTCTTTTATATCTCCTTATTGACCAATGATTGTGGTGCAAGAGGAAAAAGGCAGGAGAGTCAGGAGGAAGATAGTCTGTCAACACCTGCATGATCTCCCTCACATCCGCCCAAAACTGCGCAAGTTTGTTGCAGGACCAAAAGATATGTACTAATGTGCCCACTGCCATTCCGCATCTCCAGCATGCTGGGGGAGACGACGGGTACATTTTGTGGAGCTTAGAGGGGGTGTAATACCATCTGGTAAAGATTTTGTATCCTGCTTCCTGGCTCCTAGAAGATATAGAAGATTTATGTGAGAAGACCAGAATCTTGTGCCATTGCTTATCAGAGAAGGTCTGGTTCAGGTCCCTTTCCCACTTAGCCTTAAGAGTTACACAGGGTTCCTCACTGTCATTCAGTAAGGAGTATACCAAAGAGAGGGAACCTCTTATTAGGCCCTTACCTAGGCATGTTTTTTCAAATGTGGAGAGGGGCCTAGAGAACTCCCCCCTCGACCCCTGGGATAAGAGGAAATGTTTAAATTGGAGCAGACTCCAGAAGTCAAGGTTGGGAGTACCGAGGGAAGTCTGGAGGTCTCCAAGACTTATCCATTCTCCACCCGAGATCAAGTGCATCGCCCGTAAGGGGGGGTCTGTCCTCCACCTGGGGTAGCTATTACTATCCTGTCCCAGAGAGAAGCCCGGGTTGCCTAATAGAGGCATTAAGGGGGAGGGCCAAGGGGAGATGGATGATTTTTCCCTTATCCTGTAGAAGACCCTAAGTGTTTGGGTTACCAATGCTGCGGCCTGCGGTGAGGAAGGTAAGGAGCGTGTGGACCAAGCTAGAAGAGATAGCTTCCCTCCCATTAGCTCCTCCTCGATGCCCACCCATCTTTTATGTGCTGCATGTCTATGCCAGTCTATGACCCTGATAAGGGTAGCTGCCAGGTAATATAGTCTGGGGTTCGGGACTGCCATGCCCCCCAGATCTTTGGGGGCGGTCTGAATAGAATATTTCAACCTAGGTTTACGGCCGTTCCAGATAAATCGAGAAAAAACCTGGGTAACTTGTTTAAAATAAGAGGAGGGGATAAAAAATAGGCATTGTCTGAAATAGATAGAGGAGCCTCGGCATAATTGTCATCTTAATAATACAATTTCTGCCAAACCAGGAAAATTGAGGTTTATCCCAGTTCTGCAGGTCTTGTTTGATACGTTCTAATGCCGGGGGGAAGTTACAGGAGAACACATCTTTAGGGTTCGGAGTAATGTGGATGCCAAGGTACTTCAGGGACCTGCCAGGCCATTTAAAAGGAAAGTTGCTCTGCAAAGATGATCTAAGTGGGCCTGGGAGGAGGACTCCGAGAGCCTCACTCTTGTCATAATTGATTGACATATTCGAGATTGCACCATATACTTTGAACTCTGCTAGGGGGTTAGGTAGTGATATATGCGGGTTGGTTAGGTAGAACAAAAGATCATCCGCATATGCGGCAACTTTAGTGGATGACTTAGGGAGGGGTACCCCTTGTACATCCGGGTTCGCTCTAACCATACATAGGAAGGGTTCCAGTGACAATGCGAAGATCAGGGGGGACAAGGGGCAGCCCTGGCGCGTTCCATTTTGGATAGGAAAAGGGTCTGATAGAACCCCATTCGCCTTAACCCTTGCTGAGGGGCATGAGTAAAGTGCCAGGATGCGCTGCATCATCTCCTCCTCCAGGCCAATATACCTTGGTTTAAGTAATTTCGTTGTGTTACACAATGACAATAAAGTGAATTGAAAAAGTGTATGTAGATGTAGGTTTACTATTTGACCACAAGATGGCCACAGTCAAATTTTTTTTTTTTAGTCTGGAAGCAAGCACTCTCGCTTCCAGGAAGTATAAGGAGGACGGGAAACTTGTTTTCTTCAGAAAGATCGTGGCTTCTCAAAGAAGCTGTTGGTCTTTCTACCGGGGGACTTAGATCAATGAATGGGAACTACTGCGCACTGCTACGCGATCCCGGGTGGGAACGCGCAGTAGCACGTGACAGTTACATCCAAAAGGCTACTAAAATGGTTAATTCTAATTTCAATTTGCACTCCTGTTTTTTTTTTTTTGTTTTTTTTTTATTATTTGTAATTATTTTTGCATTATTAATTTATTATCTATACTATTATCTATACTTCTATCTCTACTCTGAGCTATTGTAATGTGTCGAACCCAATTCCGGACACAACCCCAGTCGTGCTTGGCGATTAAAATTCTTTTTGATTCTGAGCACCTGCAAGGCACGTTTTTTTTTTTTGTTTGGGGGGGGGGGGGGGATAAATCTAGGTAGTCCCAGATTTATAACAAAAAGAGAGTTCTTGTCTCAGGTCCCTGTGTGCGGCTGCAATTGCACAACCACTATTTCATTCATCTTTCAGCAGTCCTTACTTTGATATGATATGACCCAGGTGAGGGGTACAAACCTAATAGCAGACAAAATTTAATAACTCCAGTCTAAAGGCTCGTACACACGTGTAACTTTTCTGCATGACCAACCAGGCAATGTGACTGATCGCTCAACCAAGGGATTGCACGACTAGTATTTTCTACGCACAAACCAACTAGATGACCAACTCATTTGCATAGTGTCCAGGCAACCGAACGATGGACTGCATGATATGCCGCATTCAAAACAAGTACATGTTGTTCAAATGACGTTGTACACATGGGGCCACAAGTGAACCGCCTGTTACATCGGGGGATAAACCGCCTGTTATCAGCAGGGCTTTGGAGTACAAAAATCATCCGACTCCTCAGCTTATGAAGCCAGCGACTCAGAATCCAGGTACCTAAAATTGCTCTGTCTCCTCGACTCCCACTGCACAGCCCTTGCATGGCTATAGAGACGGTACAAAAATCATCCGACTCCTCAGTTTATGAAGCCACCGACTGCAACTCCAGGTACCCAAAAACTGCTGGCTTTTTCGATTTGTGATTGCGCGCAAAACCGCTAGCACGACCTGCTATGAGTTATCACGGTTTAGTGAATCAAGCCCTATGTCTTTTAAGCTATGAAACATAGCAGAAATAATGACCCTTTCAACTTTCCTGCAGTAAAATCTTATCTCAGGCTGTCGCCTACTGTTTCTTGGCCGTTTTAGTGCTTCAGTGGGTCGATTAGCTCAGAGAAGATCTTTTGCATAGATAACTTAGGTTTTTTAACTCTTAAATATGTCTCTTAATGAGTCTCTGTTCTTCGTTACTAATGTTCTATTTCTTAGCTGTACTACACATACAAATCATTATATCATACGTTTATTTTCGCTACCGGTTTGCTTGTTCATTCACTACAGTGCTCTCCACTGTTCTCCACCCTCCGTTAAAGAGAACCCGAGGTGTGTTTAAAGAATGTTATCTGCATACAGAGGCTGGATCTGCCTATACAGCCCAGCCTCTGTTGCTATCCCAAACCCCACTAAGGTCCTCCTGCACTCTGCAATCCCTCATAAATCACAGCTGTGCTGTGAGGCTGTGTTTACATCTGTAGTGTCAGTCACAGCTGCTCCCCTGCCTCCTGCATAGCTCCGGTCCCTGCCCCCGTCCCTTCCCTCCAATCAGCAGGGAGGGAAGGGATGCAGGCGGGGACTGGAGTTCTGCAGGAGGCGCGGAGAGCAGCAGACTGACACTATAGAGATAAACACAGCCAGCTCTGACAAGCTGTTTGTCAGCAGCGTGGCTGTGATTTATGAGGGATTGCAGAGTGCAGGGGGACCTTAGGGGGGTTTGGGATAGCAACAGAGGCTGGGCTGTATAGGCAGATCCAGCCTCTGTATGCAGATAATATTCTTCAAACCCACCTCGGGTTCTCTTTAATCAGAGCTTACATAATATAGGGAGGGACCCAGTGGTGTAGCAATAGGGGGTGCAGAGGTAGCGACCGCATTGGGGCCCTTGGGTCAGAGGGAATGAACACCTCTATGTGTGCATTGCATAGTGGAACCCTTAAAGATAGCCAGAGCTAACCTAAAGAAAAGATTCTATACATACCTGGGGCTTCCTCCAGCCCCATACGCACGGATCGCTCCCACGCCGCCATCCACCGCTGCCCGCATCTAGGAGAACCGGGACCCCGCTCTGCCTCTAGTCGGAGCCAGTCTAGCGTAGCAGAGGTGCGTTCTTTGCGTATCTCTGCAGCAGTGTATAGAGAGATACGTAGAGGGCGCACTGCTCCTGCGTAGTGCGGCTCAGATGACGTCACTGACGGCAGCCCGTTCTCCTAGATGCGGGCAGCGGTGGATGGCGGCGTGGGTTCGATCAGCGCGTATGGGGCTGGAGGAAGCCCCAGTTATGTATAGAATCTTTTCTTTAGGTTAGCTCTGGTTCCCTTTAACAAGCTATTTTCTTACTCTGTTACACCTTTCTGACACTGCAGCTGTCCTTGGTAGGTTTTGGGGCTCCATATCAATAGAGAGCTTAGGGCCCCATAGAAAACTAGCACCGAGGCCCCAAGCTCCTTAGTTATGCCACTGGACGGACGGACCATTACACAACAAAGACACAGACACACAAGTACTCCCTAGAACAAGAAAACACGCCGTACCGTCCAGTCCAGGGTGGTCCGCGGCTCCTTCAGTGGCCCATTGGAGATAGAGAGGCTGTGGCAGTGCACTGGTGCCAGGTGCTGCAGTCCGGACCGGGAGATTGCCTTCCTGTAACAGATACAAGGAACACTCATCAATAAACTGGACCCATAACACAAGGCAGGCACGCTATTACAAAAAATGCT
This sequence comes from Hyperolius riggenbachi, assembly GCF_040937935.1. Taxonomy (NCBI): domain Eukaryota; kingdom Metazoa; phylum Chordata; class Amphibia; order Anura; family Hyperoliidae; genus Hyperolius; species Hyperolius riggenbachi. Next base: position 452,532,490 of record NC_090648.1, on the reverse strand, counting down.
GCAACCAATCAGGCTTCACCTCACCCAGAGCAAAGAATGTGGATAGTGTGAGAATTATCAACAGTATTTATTAAACTGCAGTATAGCAAAGAAGCCACAAGATGTCACTGTCTGAATTGTGCTGTGATGATCTCTATAGTACTGTGATTTCCTGGATTCATTCTGTGTTCCTCTCTGTTCTAAGCTGCATTACCTGATGGTTGTGTATGATTTTCTTCAGGAAAGAGTTCTAACGTGTTATACTGGGTGCCTATCTGAGTGTACAGAACACTCTGCTGCATCAGATAGGTGATATTCGTAAAAACTCCTCTTCTGCTAGTTTTCTTTGCTGCACCATGTCTGAAAATGCTAAAGCAGAACTCTACCTAAAAAAAACAGTGGCATCCATCACCAAGCAGTGATTACAACAGAAAATCTAAGAAGAAGGTGGGATCCTGGTCTCAGAAAACGAGCGGTGCTCGGGGAAGGCTCCACAAGGGATCAGGTAAGTACAGTACAATCTCTTCCTACAAGCTATTGGTTTCTAAAAGAAGCATGCTATATAAACAAGTTATATAGAATGAATAAAATAGAAATATGAGGAAAAAATGGCCGTTGGGTGAAGCCGATGGAAACAATAAATACAGTTGTGAATTGGGCACCAAATGAAAACAAAAAAAATATTTACAGTGGTAATGATAGTAAAACATTGGTGAATGTTAGCAATATTTTACTACAGCTAAACCTAACCCTATTCTAACACAAAACCCTTCACACTCCAATGCCTAACCCTAAAACCCCCCTTTCTGATGATTAACCCTAACACTCCCGTTCCTGGCGCCTAACCCAAAACCCCCCATTCCTGACGCCTAACCCCCCCCCCCCCCTTCCTGACGCCTAACCCAACCCCCCCCTTTCTGACGTCTATACCCCCCAAAAAAACATTCCTTGCGCCTAACCATAAAACCCCCTTTCTGACATCTAACCTTAAAACCCCTGTTTTTGACGCCTCACCCTGAAATCCCCATTCCTGATGCCTAACTTAAAACCCCCTTCCTGACGCCTAACTTTAACCCCCCCCCCCCTTTCTGGCCCCTAACCCTTAAACCCCCATTCCTCATGCCTAACCCTAAAACCCCCCTTTCTGAAGCCTAACCCTAAATCCCCCCTTTCTGAAGCCTAACCCTAAGTCCCCCCTTTCTGAAGCCTAACCCTAAGTCCCCCCTTTGTGAAGCCTAACCCTAAATCCCCCCTTCCAGACGCCTAACCATAAACCGCCCTTCCTGACGCCTAACCCTAAAACCCCCCTTTCTGAAGCCTAACCCAAATCCCCCCTTCCAGACGCCTAACCAGGGCCGAGCCGAGGCATAGGCTGGAGAGGCTCCAGCCTCAGGGCGCAGTGTAGGAGGGGGCGCAGAATTCATTCAGCGGTCATTCCTAATTGGGTTTGAAGCAGAAAGAAATAAGAAAAGGGGATACATTGCAGTGATTGCAAGCCAGATAACTAGATATTAAGGTGTTGGGGAGGTTGTGGGCCCTGTGGCGCCTCTTAGTCTAATAGCAATCAGTGTTTGATGCCTGGGGTGGCAGGGATGGAGGGGCGCACTTTGGTGTCTCAGCCTTGGGTGCTGGAGGACCTTGTCCCGGCTCTGCGCCTAACCCTAAAACTCCCCTTTCTGAAGCCTAACCCTAAAACCTCCCTTCCTGATGCTTAATCCTAACTGCAATTAATGTAATTACAAAAAAAATACATTTAAAATTTCAAAATTGTAATCTTCAAAAGCGAAAAAGTCTGGTTGGATGGGCCCGGTGCCCGCTATTTATTGGGCAACCAAGTTCTGCTTTAGGCGTCCAATAGACGATATTTGTATTAGCACCTCTGAAGCGCCCAAATTTCCTGCTTCCGCTAAATAATGCAACATGTACAACTGTGTGAAACACAGCCCTAGAAACACATACAAAACTGATGCCAACTGTCAAAAACTAACAGGACAGGACTGGACACCTTTTTATGTGTGAAGCAAGCATTATACATGTTAGTTAGTATTAGGAAGTAGATTAACAGCCTTTGCATGGCATTCGTAATTGCACAGAATAATGCATATTTTAACTTTACTCATTTTAGCATCTACATGATGAATTGGAAATAGTATGGGCTGCCTGTTTGTGGCTTTGTGCTATGGCTATGCTTTCCTTTGTTTCACATATCATAAGTTTCCGTGTATGTATGAGTGTTCACAGGGGTGATGAAAGGTCAAATACTGTAAACATGTTCAAGGCTCAGTTCCCCCAGGTGTGCAATATGGATATAATGAGAAAGGCTGTCCTCAAATGCACATGCTGCCAGCCAATAAGCATGTAGCAAACACAACAGAGTACATGCAGCCTCTTATATGCAGGGATGTACATGGCCATATAATAACATGAATAAAACATCGGTTAGGGCCGGTTCAGACGGACAACAGCTGATATTTATCCCCGGCATTTACCGCTACAGATTACCCGCGTTGTCAGGGCGGGATTTACCATAAGGCACTGTAGGCACATGCCTACAGGCGCCTGATGATGGAAAGGCATCTCACTCCCCTCCCCTAGTGCCTCCCTCCTTCGTTATGTAGAGTCCTGAGCAGAATGACAGGATACTCACCTGTGTCTCAGCACTTCACGGACAAGATCTCCCTTCAGTCCTGGGCACCTCTAGCCACTTAATACTGAGGATACCTCTGGCTACCTAATGCTAAGGGGCAACAATTTACAGCGATTTACAGGTGCGATGGGCTGGCGCAATTACATTTCCTGACATGAAAAAACAAACAAACAGAAATATGGGATATCTACTCTCAAACTCAAAAGGAGGGTAACGTCTTACTGTTCCTATATGCATTTATTGCCGCAAGTTCACCAACGCTTTAATGAGGTTAGACACATTAGTGTCTGTAGTGGATGCGTAAGCGTGACCCCCAGAGGCGTGCGAAACGAGCACACGGGGTTGAGTTGATCCTTGGTGGAAATTGCCTGGAAATATCATTCATTGCACAGTTTTGGATGTCACTCTTTTGCAATCAAAAGGGCCCGAAGTTGGACAGGTTCTAGGAACAGGAGTGCACTCTATAGGGACCTATGAGAGGTCTTGATTGTATGTTTTTAAGGAGGTTTGTATGTGTGTGAACACAGCTACTGCGTCATGGTACAGTGCTATATTTATAGTATATATTAATAAATGATTTTTATATTTATAGCCCTGTTCTCCCTTATTTTGGAATTTTTTCATATGAAAAAAAAACCAGCTGCATAAAGATTTGGAAATTGTCAAAAAAAAATGTCCATGTTCGGACTCCGGCTCACAAATGAACAATGTAAACAGGCTCAGAGGGGTGATCCGTCTCTCTGGGGAATAGGGACATTTCCTGCAATACTTTGCAGCCCGCACAGTGGTGACATTTCAGCTATGGGTATCCTGTGAAGAGAGTCACCTGTAGGCGCCTATCACATCTGTAGCAGGTCTCCCCGCTGTGATTCCTGGCACCTTTTCTTAACAGAAGCCTGTGGTGAGTGATATATGGAAGCTGTCACCTAGGTTTGCTGTGATAAGAAGTGGCTGTTGGGCGGCTGTCATGCTGATCTTGGATTCAGTAGTATGTGAGACACAGAGCTTGTTACGCTGGAAAACACAGTGTAACACAGGTGAATAAGCCCCTGCTCTCCAGCACCCACCAAAACCAACATATTTTAAAGCGGATCTGAGATGAAAAACTAACTATAACAAGTAACTTGTCTATATATCTCATCTAAAGTTTAGATAGTTTACACAGCAAATCTAGCTGCCAACAGCTTGAACAGAATATGATTATTTCTTCCTGTGATACAATGACAGCAGCCATGTTCTGTTTGTAACATTGGCTCAGGCTGAGGGCTGGAGATGCTATCAGCTTGCCTGTGTGTAAATTCAGTCCCCTCTCCTCCTCCCTCCTCCCCTCTGCCTCTGAAATCAATGGCTAGTAACCACCTCCTCCTCCTCCTGCCCAGACTGAGCTCCCATAAGCCCTTGCTACAGTGCCAAGGCACAAAAGGTGCTGTGGGCGAGGCTTGTTTAGTTTATAGGGAATTAGAGTATTAAAAGAAAGCAAAATAAGTATTTGGCTTGAGGAATGCCCTATAAACTATATGAAAGCAACACAATTATGTAATGAGTAAAAGCTTATCTCGGATCCACTTTAAAGTGATTCTTTAATAAAGGACAGACACAAAGATGGCAGTGCAGCCTTACTGTTCAGAAGCAGGGATTTCGGTGCCCGCTATTAGTAGCTGCAGTTTATGTTATTTTATTGGGCGCCTCCAGGGAGCCCAATATTTATTGTTTGTTTGTTTTTTGTGATGGGGGGGCTGGTTAAAGAATACCTGAGGTGACATGTGACAGGATGAGATAGACATGTGTATGTCACGCGTACAAATGACTATGCTGTGATCCTTTTTCTCTTTCTCTGCCCGGGAGAATAAAACAACAGGTATGCAAGTGACAGTTTCTCTCTGGGTTGGACTATAGCGTAACCCTGAGGGCCCTTTCACACTGGCGCGGTGCGTTAGCGCAAACCGCTGCACTGCTACCGCAGCCTAATGAAACCCTATGGGGAAGTTCATACTTCGCATGTTGTAGTACGCTGCTTGTTTGGTGGTCAGACAGGGAACACAGTGTACTTACGCAGTGATCCCTGAAGGCCTGTTTTTGGCGATGGGATGAAGTGCGGCAGAAGCGACGCACCGCATCGCTAACGCTGGTTTGCAGTGTGAAACAAGCCTCGCTGATACGAAATTACAGCCATAAAACACTTTTCTGACAGAAAATGTCTTCTGAGAGCAGGAAAGAGATAAAAAAGGGCAACAGCTCATAGATTTTAGCTCTGGCATACTTCAATACATGTGTCATTAAGCAGAGACAATGAAACAGTAAAAACCTCTGGTGGTCCTGGGGACAAGAAATGACACAGCAATAGAAACGTAATGGGGGTCAGAATTCTTCCCCACTTTACAAGAAGATGCTGTTTGCTGCTGTCTTTGACCATAATGTGAGGAAAATTATTTCCCAGGAGAACACAGACAGCAATAAAAACCCAAATATGGTTCTTACCCCCTTTACACACTATGCAATTCCAAAATGAATAATGTCTTTTCCCCGTCGCTGTGTTCTTAAACATGCCTGAAACACTCCAGTGACAGCTAATAAGAGGAGCACATTTGGTTCAGCTGGAGATAATGTCTAACGCTTTGCAGCAGAGTAAATTACAACTTAACTGGATTAGCGGCAGCTGTCACTGTCGCTGTGTCATTCTCTGAATCATCTTCCTCCCTTCATCACTTTCCTCCTGCGTCTCCACAGAGAAGCTACACACTCTTCCTGCCCGCTACAAAAACACACAGCCGCATTCACTGGTGGCCACTGGAAAGCACAAGTCTTTCTCTATAAGGGCTGGTTTACAAGGATGCTTTGTGGGCGTTAAATGCGGCATTTTAAAAGCAACGTTTTTAGGGATCGAGATCCCTCCCATGCAAGTGAATGGGAGCGTTTAGTATGAGCTTTTACAATTATTTCGGCAGCATTCCCTCCGTAATTTCGGGAGCCAGTCTAAGCGGCCGGCTCTTTCTTCCCTTAGCTGTGGCTCCCCCAGAGGCCGTGCGCACTAGATCCTTCTCTACGCGGGTGCGAGCGGCCAAGTGCCCAACTTACGCACTCCAGTGGCGCTATTTGCATTCAATTAAATGGGCAGAGTGACTGTTGGTCCCTCCCACCTAATTAGGCCTCAGGGTATATAAGCCTGCCTCTCCCAGAGCCCCGCACCGGTGACAGCAATAGCTGCCCTGTGCGTGTATATTACCAGATTTCTGTGTATATTACCAGATTTCTGTGTACGACCTTGCCTTGTCTCTTGACCCTGTTATTGGATTGCCACCTGGACCGACCTTTATTCTCGACCTGCTTCTGTCTCATCGCTTGGTACCGTTAAATTCTGATCCAACGTGTGTGACCCCTAAACTGCTATTGGATTGATTACGTTTTGAGATTCTGTACCGTGTTTGCTTGATCACCTGTTGCTGACCTGGACGGTCTTAGGTCCCCACCTGTAATCGTCCAGTGTGGTTCTGTCGGTACCTCTGTCTTCCCTATTTCAGTTCCTACTGTGTTTCCCCAAAAATAAGACAGTGCCTTATATTAATTTTTGAACCAAATGTGCTAGGGCTTATTTTCAGTGGATGTCTATTTCTATGAACACACAAGGCCCTGTGCTGTGTGTCCTCCTGCCTTCCCCACTGTGCCACCTTTTCCTCTGCTGGGTCCACCTCTTGTGTGCCCATGCCTCCCTTTTACCTTTAGTGTTCTCCTAGTGTCCCCGTGTACCTGCATCCTCTTCTGTGCCCTAAACTCCTGTGTCCCCCTGCATCCTCCTCTTACCCCTAGCCCCATGTTGCATTGCTCCCGTGTCCTGCAATGTCCCTCCAAGCCTCTTCCTCCCCCCAGCTCCATGCTACTGTGTCCCTGATCTTCAGCCTATGAGGAAGAAGTACAGCAACTTCTGTTTCTACTAGAGCCAATGATCTCGTAGGCGGGACCATGGCTCTGTTATTGGGCCGCTTACTGTACTTACTGAGTAGCAGCACGTGCAGTGATTGGCCCAGTGACAAAGCCTTGGTCCTGCCCGTGAGACCATCGGCTCCAGTAGAAACACTTTCCCTTACTGCAGCTAGGGCTTATTTTCAGGGTAGGGCTTATATTTCGAGCATGTTCGAAATTCAAGCTAGGGCTTTTTTCAGGGGATGTCATAATTTCAAGGAAAGAGGGTATACCTTATGCACATCAAGGTCTGGGTGTAACCAGATGCTGACCTGTCCTGCTACACGACACACAGGGAGTTTGGGGCATGGGAACTGAAGTAAGATGGTGGATCCAGCAGGCCTCACAGCTACACAAAGCACAATCGGAAGCACTACCTGTAGTGGGCACCAGGCTAAAGGGAACTTGAACTATAGGAAAAAAAAGTGACATACTCACCTCAGTGGTGATCCAGAGGCTTCCAGGATCCTCCTGCAGCTCATTGATTCATAGAAGGTTTCCTTTATTCCTATTCAATGTACACAACTTGAATAGGTTTCCTCCAGCGCATGCTCAGTAGAAGGAAACAGTCATGCACGGAGGAAGGTCCTGCACGTGGCGCTTCCTTCTACAGAGTATGCACGGACCTTGCTCCTGCATGCCCAGTTGCGATGCGATTGTCCTCAGCGCCAGAAGAAACCTATTGGGCAGGAGCAAGTCAAAGAGGTATACAGGGACAATGCACTGGATTGGTGGTCTCTAAGAGGTCCTGGGAGGGAGGTAAATATGTACTGTATTTTTGGACTATAGGAGTTCCTGACTTGTGAACGCCTGCCAATACGAACCTCCAACCCGCCGCAATGTCGGGGATTCCCTGTACTGTGCCCATGCAGAGGAGAATACGGGGACAAATAAATATGATCGGATCTTCTGAAAAAAACGAAAGCTTTTTTTCACTTGACTGAAAAATTCGATCGGATTTCCCGTTTATTTTTCGATTTTTATCGTTCCGGAATGATGGAAGATTGTTTTCAATTTTTCTAAAGATTGTATGGTGTGTGTTAGATTATCAATTTATTAATATACACACCCTAGCAATTTTCTCAGAGTTTTCAATTATTTTATTTATGATTGGGGAAAAATTGAACACAGGTGTGTGGTACATTGGTCATATTTTTGAAATGTTACAATCAGTCAGAAAAATTGATTGCAATTCTTGAATTGAACAGATATTTAAAAAATTGTATGGTGTGTGGCCACCTTTAGAGGCTTTCCCAACGTCTGTATAAAGAGGTTTATGAAAGCTGGCAGCCCGGTTTCATGAACAGTGCGATCAGTTACAGAACAGACGCAGCTGCAGCACACATCAAGCAGGCTTGCCGTATCCAGACAGAGGCACGTTCACCTGGACTCATCTCCAGTATTGAATATGTTTTGTTATTTATTGTGAGGAAATAGCTATCAGCCACGCCACAAGAGCAGAGAATTGGAACATCATGGTCACTTGGCATCTATCAGTCTGGTAAATGGATGATATGATACGCTTTTACATTAGTGAGATAAAACAGGAATACAGCCTGAGGCTTGGGGACACGCCCACACACAGCATATACCACACACGCACACACACACACAGCGTACACACACAGCATGCACACAACGCACACAGCATATACCACACACGCGCACTCACAGCGTACACATACACAGCATGCACACAGCGCACGCACACACACAGCATATACCACACAGCGCACGCACACACACAGCATATACCACACAGCGCACGCACACACACAGCATATACCACACACGCACGCACACACACACACACAGGGTACACACACACAGCATGCACACAACGCACACAGCATATACCACACACGCGCACTCACAGCGTACATATACACAGCGCACGCACACACACACCCACACAGAACCCACACACAGAGCACACAGACACACGCACACACACAGAGTGCAGACACAACACGCACACAGAGTGCAGACACACAGACAGACACACCCACACAGAGTGCACACACACAGAGCGCACACACATGCACAGAGCATACACACAGAGTGCAGGCACACAGACAGACACACCCACACACGGGGCATACACACAGAGTGCAGGCACACAGACAGACAGTCACACACACACCATGCCCGCACACACACACACACACACACACACACACACACACACACACACACACACACACACACACACACACACACACACACACACACACACACACACACACACACACACACACAGCTGCAGTAACTATAGACCAGCTCATTAGCTGCACTTTATCTGCTCTGTGGGGTGTGCGTAAAAAACACTTTACACGACAATATTTTGGGGATTTTTTAAACAGATCAGACAATAAAGGTGCCGAGAATTTTGTCATTGGTTGTTCTCTGCGTAGAATGATTAGAGGACAACTCTGGGCAATTCATTTGTGTTTCTTGTTGCCTTATAAATACCATTATAATTTACATCAGAAAAGAAAAAAAGGTATTTTGTTACCTCCTATTCGCCATCATGTCCAGCCATTTCATCATAAAGCAAACCAGATTTAAAAATGGGCTTATAAAAGTTCAATCCTGGGCTACAGGCATAGCCCCTTATGAATGTGGAGTGAGTGTGTTTGTGTGCGTGGAAGGGGGGGGGGGGGGGGGGGCGGTTGTGAGTTACAGCGCAGGAGTTGGGCGCCAGATGACTATTTGTTTACTAAATATCGGTATTAAATACCCTCCCTTGATTTTGAAACACTTTTGTGGCCATCTGAGTGGATGTACCGTATACATCCTCTTCTTTAGCATTTGATGTTTTATAATCACCCACTGGATCCAGAATGTTAGTGCAATTTCAGCACTGCCTCTGATGAACTGGTATTAACCTCGATGAGTCATCGCGGTATCCAGGTTTTCTCCAGTGGGATCACCGTCAAGAAGGAGAAGGCAGATGGACCCATCCAACCGAAAAGGATAGATGGGAAAAACGTCCAAGGAAAAAATTGCAATATCTAGACTCAGAAGTATTAAAAGGACCCTGTCAACCATATTTACATCAGATGGTAGCAGCAAAGGCTTATCCAAGTAGGACCTTCACCAGCACTGCTCCTGTGCAGTGTACCTCTGTTTCATCAAATAAACTATACTGATAATAGAAAGATGGTACCAAAACACATCACCTCTCTTCTACCACTAGCATGGACCTGAACTCTTGCACAGGACAAAAGGAAAAAATAGAGAAATGCAGCCTGTATGTGTTTACAGAGTTTAGCCTGTCTAATTCCCCCTCACCTGTGTCTAATCACAAGTTGTAATTTGATCTCTCAACTGTACCAGCTGACTGCTTCGGCAGAGCAGCTAATTTGAAAACACAGGATGTTAACCCTATGTCTGCTACCATGACAGCAGGAAGTAGGCACACTGCAGATTTATTGCAGGGTTTGTATCAGCTCTAACAAAGAAATGTTTTATTATTTAAAGGTTATAATGATTTTGCTTATCTTTTAGAGCAGAGAAGAAGTTCTGAGTTCAGGTCCGCTTTAACATGCAAGATGGATCACCAGGCACAGAAAAGAGACAGTCAAACCTTCAATATGGCCAGGCTAAAATCCATGGAAAAGGTGCACAGCACTACTGCCACACTAACTCCAGGAAACGATGCCACAATGTTAAACACATCAACTGATGGCCACCAGATCGACCATCTGATAGATCCCTCCCAGATTTGATCAGAGATCTATTACCGACTCACACACTGCTCACCGATTTGAAATTGATTTTGACACGCCAGCTGTGCCCCCTCCCCCCATTTAATCAACCGGAGGGGGCGCGCAGCGGATAGGTGAGATTCTTCCGCACTCACCGCGAGCCCGGGAGGAGGGACACATTACTTAGAGGAAGACCGCTCTGGGGTCTGTTGGATCCATCTGTCATCGGAACATTAAGGGACAGCCGAGGCGAAAATAAACAAATCAAATAAACAATTGTATCCATCTTCCTTCTCCTAAAAAGTAATTTTTAAGAAATTCCACGGTTTTATTTTATGTTTAAATCTACTTTTTAAGTTTTAACTGTTTTATGGTTTTTGCTCAATGACACATTCATTGAAGTATGCCAGAGCTAAAACCTATGAACTATTGATCGTTTGTATCTCTTTCCTGCTCTCAAAAGTCATTTTCTGCTAGGTAAGTGTATTATAGTTGCAATTTCTTATCAGTGAGGGTCACACTGTAGTCACTTCCTGTCCGAGTCAGGACTGAGTCGGCCACTTACTGTACATATTTGATATTTAACTCTTTCAGGCAGAGAAAAAAAAAAAGGAACACAGCCTAGTTATTTGTGTACTAGGCACTGTACATACCCATGTCTATCTCATCATGTCACATATCCCCTCGGGTATCCTTTAAACATTGTTATCGCAACATACCGGTTCGTTTGTTTTGATCAACTCGGCCAGAAATTGGTCAAACCAATCGATCAGATCAACCATGCACCAAATCGACCATGTTACTTCGAAGGGCCAGATATCGGTGCCCTAAATAAGTAATACATGGGCAACTTAAGAACCAACAGGGAGGTCCCAAAGGTCACAGCAGAGTAACACTGACAGAACAGTAGGGATCTGATACGCAAACCAGTACAAACAACAGGGGAGTAGCAAAGACTCATTGCCGGGATAACGCATGTATCGCTATAGTAACACACATGTACCGCTATAGTAACACAAAGTATACTACTAGTGTAAGTCGTTTTCAATCCATTCAATTGTGCTAGTTGTATAACACACGCTACACGCCTGGTGCTAGTACCAGTAAAACATGTGTGCTACCCGTGTTTCCCCAAAAATAAGACACTGTCTTATATTAATTTTTGCTCCAAAAGATGTGCTAGGGCTTCTTTTCAGAGGATGTCTTATTTTTTGGGGAAACACTGGTAGTTTTCCTATACAAAATGTATATACTGCATGCCATGCTGAAACATTAGCAGCATGCATAGAGCTTGTGGTTTGCAGATATTGGCTCTCACTTACAAGAAATTGATTCTGCTGATCATGTGGGTAATGCTGGGAATACACAGTGTGTTTTTGCGGCTCGATTCTGCCGCGTAATCGATTCCCTGCTCGATTTTGCGCCCGATTCTCTTATCTTCCATTTGTTTTTCTTATCTTTTCCCATTGTTCCCTAGGTGAAACTGAGCGCGGAATCGATTGGGCAAGAGATCGGACATGTCGGAAATGATCAATCGAGCCATCTAAATGGCTCAAAAACATACCGTGTATTCCCAGCATAAGAGTCTATTTCTTGCAAACAGAGAACTCTGTCAGGCTCCCCAGAGCTATGATAGGATAAGTTGTGTGTCCTGGGAAAAGGTGAAGAGGTGAAGTGCTGCTGATGCTTATTACGACAGATCAGGAGGGCTGGCTCCAACAAAAACACAAATTGCCTGACACATATACAGGACTGTAGAACTTACATTATACTGCTGCTCTCCTGTATCCAGGCTTTGTATAGAGCGTGACTTGCTGGTGTCATGTGGGCTGCTCCTAGGGCTTACATTCGGGGGATGTCTTATATTTCAAGCATGCTAGGAATTCCTGCTAGAGCTTATTCTCAGGGGATGTCTTATTTTAGGGCAGCGCTGTCCAACTGGCGGCCCGCGGGCCGCATCCGGCCCGACAGGCCTCCTGTTGCGGCCCGCTCGTCTCCCCGAGATGCAGGCATGGCGTGCGCTATGGGCGCCATGCCTGCTCCTTCTTGTGTGGCCTCTCCTGTGTCCCCGCTGCCTCACAGCTCAGACCTCACAGATCGCGGAGACTGAGGCAAACAGAGTGTGCATGGTACCCGCACGGAGTACGTCACATGCGGAAGTGACATCATTAGTCACTTCCGCATGTGACGTTCTGCCGCGCGGGTGTCATGCGCGCGCTCTGCTTGCTTTAGTCGCCGCGATCTGTGAGGTCTGAGCTGTGAGGCAGCGGGGACACCGACACAGCAGCGGGTCAGAGGTAACGGGCGATGCACGGGACACCTCGCTATCTAGCTGGGGGGGACACCTGCCACTATCTAACTGGGGGGGGGGGGCACCTGTCACTATCTAACCGGGGGGACACCTGTCACTATCTCACTGGGGGGGAACCTGTCACTATCTCACTGGGGGGGCACCTGTCAATATCTAACTGGGGGGGCACCTGTCACTATCTAACTGGGGGGGGGGGGGGCACCTGTCACTATCTAACTGGGTGGGGACCTGGCACTATCTAACTGTGGGGGCACCTGTCACTAACTGTGGGGACACCTGTCACTATCTCACTGGGAGGGACACCTGTCACTATCTAACTGGGGGGACACCTGTCACTATCTAACTGGGGGGGACACCTGTCACTATCTAACTGGGGGGGCACCTGTCACTATCTAACTGGGGGGGCACCTGTCACTATCTAACTGGGGGGCACCTGTCACTATCTCACTGGGGGGGCACCTGTCACTATCTCACTGGGGGGGCACCTGTCACTATCTAACTGGGGGGGGCACCTGTCACTATCTCACTGGGGGGGGGGGGGGGCACCTGTCACTATCTCACTGGGGGGGCACCTGTCACTATCTCACTGGGGGGGCACCTGTCACTATCTCACTGGGGGGACACCTGTCACTATCTCACTGGGGGAACACCTGTCACTATCTCACTGGGGGAACACCTGTCACTATCTAACTAACTGGGGGGACACCTGTCACTATCTAACTGGGGAAACACCTGTCACTATCTAACTGGGGAAACACCTGTCACTATCTAACTGGGGGGGCACCTGTCACTATCTAACTGGGGGGGGGGCACCTGTCACTATCTCATCTGGCCACACCACAGCATCACCGCCAGCCCGGCCACAGCAGCACCGCAAGGTCTTTCAGCCCACACATCATCACCAATCTGGCCAAAAACACTATTGCCAGGCCAGCCAGGCACAGCAGCCAGTAGAGGAGAATTCAGAAGCCAGGTGAGAGGTGTCTACCATATTAAGGGGGCATTCTGCCTATTTATGTGAAATGCTGTCTATTTATGTGCCTCATGACTGCTGAATTTGTCTTGTTGGGGGCCTCATGATTTGTTGGGGACATCACGATTGCTGAATTTGTCTTGATGGGGGCCTCAAGATTGCTGAATTTGTCTTGTTGGGGGTCACATGATTGCGAACTGCGAGACTATGGAAAAGCTGAATCATCATCATGAGACAATAGCATTAAACCTACTTTTTTAGCTTTTTAAAATGGAAAATAAAACTGGGAGGTTCTAAAAAAAAATACATTTTTCAGGAGTAGGATGGATGAAATTGTTTATCTTCAGAGTTTATTTTCAACTTGGATTTTCCATAATGTTCATGTATGAGTTAAAACGTTTGTATGTAGTTTAAATTGCTGTTGCCACTTTGCGATAGATAAGTGACTTTTGGGTTGCAGTTTGGGCACTCGGCCTCCAAAAGGTTCGCCACCACTGTCCTAATCTAATGTCCCACGTTGCTAAGTTCATGTAAATTTGTCTCCACCCATGGCCACACCCATATTCTGGTCCATGGCCACACCCATTTTTGCTCTACTCACAACGGAACCCCCATGGTTTTTGGCACGCCGTGTGCGCCACGCATCTTCACCAAAATCTTAAATTGCATTTAGTGGAAAGTGCTGACAATCTAATTGTCCTTTAATTGCATTTTTTTCCGGGGGGGGGGAAGGGGGGGTCTGCGGCTTTAGCAAGAACCTTCGGCCCTCCACCATGGGGTCTGAAAAAAAAATGGCCCTCCATGCCCGTGAAGTTGGACAGCACTGCTTTAGGGGAAACACAAAGCAGAAAAAACGAGAGCCCAATATGGTGGAGTATGTATTGGAACAGGGAGAAAAATTGAATCGTAAGTATTATACTTACAAACATGGGTTACCCCTGAGGCAACCACTGTACAGGCAGGTGGGGAGATTAGGCCTGTCCTCACTCAGGATTAAGATGTCGCTCTCTGTAGATAGAAGAAAAAGGGTGTACCACTCTTCCACCAGGGTTGGAGAACTGTCCAGAGGTGCCAAGCTGTTATTGGACCCCGAGCTGTGTGATACTCCGGTTGTTTATTGCCTGATGAAGTGGGATTGTGCCCATGAAACGCGTTGCAGTTTTATCTAGGAGTATGTGAATAAATTATTTCTTCCTGAAGCGACAGCATCGTGTCTGTTTTGGTGTGGCTGGTTCACCACCGCCACCCGAATGTTTTAAAGAGACTCCGTAACAAAAATTTCATCCGGTTTTCTTCCATCCTACAAGTTCCAAAATCTATTCTAATGTGTTTTGGCTTACTGCAGCACGTTCTACTATCACCATCTCTGTAATAAATCAACTTATCTCTCTCCTGTCAGACTTGTCAGCCTGTGTCTGGAAGGCTGCCAAGTTCTTCAGTGTTGTGGTTCTGTGATGCATCTCCCCCCTCCAGGCCCCTCTCTGCACACTGCCTGTGTGTTATTTAGATTAGTGCAGCTTCTCTCTGCTCTATTATCTTTTACAAGCTATATAAATCCTCCTCTGAGCTGGCTGGGCTTTCACATACTGAGGAATTACATACAGGCAGAGCTGTCTGCACTCTGCAGGAAGAAACAGCCTGACACTTCAGTGGAAGATAGCTGCAGGGGGAAAGAAACACACAAATGATCTCTTGAGATTAAAAAGGAAGGCTGTATACAGCCTGCTTGTGTATGGATGTATTTTCTATGTGTGGACATACTGTACATCAACCTACTTCCTGTTTTGGTGGCCATTTTGTTTGTTTATAAACAAACTTTTTAAAACTGTTTTTAACCACTTTTAATGCGGCGGGGAGCAGCAAAATTGTGACAGAGGGTAATAGGAGATGTCCCCTAACGCACTGGTATGTTTACTTTTGTGCGATTTTAACAATACAGATTCTCTTTAAACCTTTTATCATATTTTATCCTTTTGGTGCCTCTGTTCATCCTTCTATTTAGGGGAAACACGGTACTTGCGCCCAGCAAATTTAACAGCGGTTCTTCATCAGGCCCTAAACCCTTATACGCACGTCAGATACAAGCTGGCTGAGGCAGCCGCTAACAACCGCCTCAGCAGATAGTCAGGCATATTTACAGCGATCCTTGACTGATGCCGCGCAAGAGATTTGCCCGACAGATCTACTCACCCCCAGCAATGGCGATTTTATTGTTCACGGGACTCTCCCTGCCTGCCGCATGACATCCTGCACACAACTCTCCAATGTCCCTCCAACCCCCCCTCCCCCCCCATAGTAGCACAGCGTGTCATCAGCTACACAGCTGACATGTCTGTGCACCCCGGCTCAGCAATGTCGCTTAAAGCAGTAGGATCAGCCATACCATGTCAGGGAAAAAAAACACATATATAAGTAGATAAATACTTGATCTACTTACATAACATGTGTATTGCACTGTCCACGTTTTGATTTCAGTGAATGTTATATAGTAAATGACAAGAATTCTGTTCTTGGTGGGGGCCATGTCTTTTGCCCACAGTTAAGGCTAACTCGTGATGTCATTTCTGCCCTTTACTTTTTTTCTTGTCTCCTCCAATCGCTGAGTCGCCTCAGCCTTGCTTGTAAACCCAAGTGAGTAGGGGATTAGGTTTCAGATAAGCAGCTGGCAGGGAAATAAAGGGAAGAGGAGGAATAGATTATAGATAAAAAGAAACCCCAGCATGCAATTCTTTGGCACGACAACTAAAGGGCTAGTGCTCCTTAAGTATGTGATAACTCCAAATTATAACAGCAGAAAAAAGTTTTGCAAGTTTTGAATGCAGGATTAGCATCTTTATCACTTAATACACTCAGACCAGTTGCAGTTGAAATTTGATTTTTATGGTGACGATACCGCTTTAAGGGGATCTAGTCCTGATCGCACCGGGTGACATCCATCACAGGTGTGTATGCACCCTCCTAGGTTTATCTCTAGACAAAAAAACTGTTTCAATGTGCATTTTCCAATGAAGGTACCTTCTAATCAGGTGCTTTGTCATCATACAATCAGTTTGTATTGTCCAGATCTTATTCCGGGTTCCTTTGAAGTCTGGAAGGAATCTCGGAAATGTGCATTGAGAGGAACAGAGTCGTGAAAGAACACGTTAATTTGTTTGCATTCCAACATGTGCTACATTTTCCAACAGGAAGCACTATAATTACCACAAATCATCCCTTTACTGACACATATGAATTAAACAGGCTCTGCGGCTGATCGCATTCAGGTACAGTACTGGCGGAAAGCAATTATCCAGCGTAACCTACATATACTAGTAAAGAATAAATGTTGGAAGGCTATCCCTCTCTGATGGGCAGCCCAGCTGTTATCAGAGTATATACACTGCACACACATTTTGTTGTAGGACAATGGAGGACTGCACTGAACGAGCTGATTTTTTTAAGGCTCTTCTTGACAAATCTCTGTGTGTATAAATCTACTGCTGCTCTTCTGTTTACTGCTAGCTCAATCAACACCACAACATCAGAAATCCGCAGACAACTTTATTAAAACAAGCAGGGGCGTAACTAGAAATCACTGGGCCCCCCTGCAAAACTTTGGATGGGGCCCCCTCCCACCACCATCCCCCCCTCCCCCCCACTTTCTGCACAGGTAAACTGAGAACCAATGTTATTCAGTTGGCTAGCGCCCACTTGAATGTGTTTTCCCCATGCAGATAAAAATAGCAGTGAAGCACTGCAGGCATTTTCTCTATCAATTACGTTCGTTTCTGTGATAAAACGTGCATGCTTTCACATATAAGGTCACTCATGGTGTGCAGAAAACGCATATAGAAAACCAACAGACGAGCGTGCTCACAGCCTCAGCTTATTACACTCCCTCTGTCCATCTCTGATGGAGCAGAACTGGCTCTGCAGACTTCTCCAGCATCACTACAGTACACAGCACTTGGGGAGGAGTAGAGGTTGGGGGCTGGGCACTTAACACACTTAGGGACTGCCTACAGAACTTTGTCTACAAAACTTTGTATGATTTGTTATCAGTGGTTGAGCAGATGCAGTCATTAGAACAATTGTGCAGAGAGCAGAAAGTTTTTCTTCTCTGTGCCCTTAGTTGTCAGCCTCTCAGCACAAGGAAAAGAGTCAGTCTCTCCTCACGGGGCCCCTGTGGCTTCTGGGCCCCCCTGCAGCTGCATCCCTTGCAGGGTCTATTGTTACGCCCCTGAAGACAGGCCGGACATACAGTAACACTACAGTACTAGAGGAGTTGGTGCAAAGACAGCATGGCTATCAATGTATGGCTTCAGTTTAAGTCTGAAGGCAAAAATAAAAAAACAGTAACTTACGTGGAGCCTCTTGCAGCCCCCTAGAGTCGTCCTGTTGTCCTTCCGGGACCCTCAGCCAGCAGCGGCGACCCCCACAAAGCTGGCCAGCCTCCTCACTGCTTCCCCATTGCCGAGAACGTTCTGCGCATGCGCGGTACGCGGAAATCGCTACTGGGCATGCATTTTGTGCACATGCACAGCGATTAAATATTACACTTTGTAATATTTTATCACTGCTAACATTTTTAGGTATAGCTGCTATTAACATGGGAGCCTATGGTGGCACAAACCCACTGTCAGGACATGTGGCGCCTACTCCACTCATTTGTCAAATTCGGATCACCTGCGGCCTGGACCATGACAGCAGGTTCTGTCATGAATGGCTATTCCACAACCAATCTTTTCCTGCTGCTGAGCTGCAACCAACCTTCCCAGCCTGACTATCACACACCCTGCTGAGAAGGATGCACTGTTTGCAAATACTGCCCCATACACGGCCGGGCCTAGCCTGCAGTCAAGCACATGCACCTAATGTTTTCACAACTTCTACAGCAGCCATTTACCTCGTATCCTCACATCTCAGATGGAAACATTAAACACACAGTGACTCATACTATGGTGACACCGCTATAGCAGAAGTCTCTTATCTCCAGGAACACGATAATTGCATAAAACCGCTGAGCTCCACACAAACTGCTAGGAAGATAAAACTTGTTATTTAGCAGGCTTCTGTAAATCAATACACAAAGCAGACTCTCGATATAGCGAGGACGAGATCTTCTGAAAAGCGCGGCTGCCAATTTAAGCAATTGCTTTGTTACTTAAAATAGAATATCAAGCAGTGAAAAATATACACAGCCGTTTGTAAGTGTTATGTCACATTAAAGACTAAAGGCCACCATACACTATTAGATCACAATCAATATGCATCTGATATTCCTCACGTACCTGATTACCAACTTGCATTATTTATTATTTGCAAATATTCCATCACAGATCGAAACAATATTGTTCACATCACTGCTTGTCACCCCCCCCCCCCCCCCCCTGTGCTTCTATCCATGACCCCACACTCCGTCACACCTCACCACTGACGCTATACCTCCTATACCCTTACCGATACCCACACTTTCACTTGTGCCCACACTCTCCATGCCACACATGCCCTCACCCCATACCTACACTCCCACCTGTGCCCCCACCCTCCATCCCACCCATGCCCTCACCTCTTACTCACACTCCCACCTGTGCATCCACCCTCCATCCACACTTTGTTCTCACCCTATACCCACACTTCCACCTGTGCTCCCACTATCCATGCCACCCATGCCCTCACCTGATACTTACACTCCCACCTGTGCTCCCACTATCCATGCCACCCATGCCCTGACCCGATACCCACACTCCCACCTGTGCTCCCACTATCCATGCCACCCATGCCCTCACCCGATACCCACACTCCCACCTGTGCTCCCACTATCCATGCCACCCATGTCCTCACCCGATACCCACACTCCCACCTGTGCTCCCACTATCCATGCCACCCATGTCCTCACCTGATACTTACACTCCCACCTGTGCTCCCACTATCCATGCCACCCATGCCCTCACCCGATACCCACACTCCCACCTGTGCTCCCACTATCCATGCCACCCATGCCCTCACCCGATACCCACACTTCCACCTGTGCTCCCACTATCCATGCCACCCATGTCCTCACCCGATACCCACACTCCCACCTGTGCTCCCACTATCCATGCCACCCATGCCCTCACCTGATACTTACACTCCCACCTGTGCTCCCACTATCCATGCCACCCATGCCCTCACCCGATACCCACACTCCCACCTGTGCTCCCACTATCCATGCCACCCATGCCCTCACCCGATACCCACACTCCCACCTGTGCTCCCACTATCCATGCCACCCATGCCCTCACCCGATACCAACACTCGCACCTGTGCTCTCACCATCCATGCCACCCATGCCCTCACCTAATACTCAGTCTCCCACCTGTGCTCCCACCATTCGTGCCCTCATGCCCTCACCCGATACCAACACACCTACCTGTGCTCCCACCATCCATGCCTCCCATGCCCTCACCTGATACTCACACTCCCACCTGTGCTCCCACCATTTGTGCCCTCATGCCAAACCTAGACTTCCTCCTATGCTCCCATTATCCATGCCTTTACCCCCTAACCACACTCCCACCTGTGTGCCCACCCTCCATGCCACCCATGCCTTCACCCCTTAACCACACTCCCACCTGTGCCGCCACCATCCATCGCACCCATGCCCTCACTCCTTAACCACACTCCCACCTGTGCCACCACCATCCATCACACCCAGGCCCTCACCCCTTAACCATACTCCCACCTTTCCCCCCACCCTCCACCCCACCAGATGCCTACACTTCCACCTGTGCACCCACCATCCATGTCACCCATGCCTTTAACCCACGCTTGCAAGCCGACCTTTGCCCCCACCTCCCAATCCACCCATGCCCTCACCTCTTATCCACACTTCCACCAGTGCCACCACCATCCATCGCAAACATGCCCTCACCCCTTAACCACACTCCCACCTATCCCCCCACCCTCCACCCACCAGATGCCCTCACCCCTTACTCACTCTCCCTCCCGCGCATCCACCCTTCATACAACCTACAAGCTCACCAAATACCCACACTTTCACCTGTGCTACCACCATCTATGCCACCCATGCTTCACCCCTTACCCAGCTTAACACGCATGGCGCTAATAGGGTAACAGACGGTGCTACCCTGGCGTTAGGACCAGTAAAATTGCTGTGCACTTCCTGCGCACAGCAAAATTACCGCTTTTCGCACATCAGGTCCATGGAGAGCTAATTCATGAAATAAACAGATATGGAGAAATAAATCATGAATAAAGTCAGATAAGGAGAGATACATCATTACTTAAGTCAGATAACGATAGATAAACCATGAGTCAAGACAGATAAGGAAAGATAAATTGAGAGTTAAAGTGTACCTGAGATAGCAAAAAAATGTACATACATGGGGCTTCCTCCAGCCCCCTTCAGGCTCTTTGGTCCCTCGCCATCCTTCTGGGCCACCTTGATCCTCCGCTACATCACCAGGTAATTCATCCAGTCTGGGCTAGTCAGTGTAGGTGCAATCCGGCCATGCGCGCTCCTCCGTCGTGCTCCCGCTCCCTGCGCATTCCTCCGTTGTGCAGGCGCAGAACGCTCCAGTCAATTGGAGTGCGATAGGGCGCATGTGCATGGCCGCGCAGTGCAGTTCCCCCCACCGGGATGAATTACTGCGCCGTCTAGCAAAGGATCGAGGCGGCTCAAGGGGATGGCAAGGAACCAATGAACCTCAAAGGGGCTGGAGGAAGCCCCAGATATGTATATTTTTTCCCTTTTTTGTTATCTCAGGTTTCCTTTAAAAAGCAAGGTAAAATAAAAAAAATACATTTTGACAATCAACCCCAATGTGTTTGTTGAATCTAATGGCTAATCTATTAAAAATGTTGTTATAGTGTATGGTGGCCTGTAGTTGCTGCTACTAGTCACAGCTGCTAAGATATTAGTTGAATGATGGGGCTACTCAGGTGCACCCTACCTTGTCTGTTCGTTGTCTCCCATTTCCTCTTCTGAGCTCTCGCTATGAGACGTGTAACTGTCTTCGTCATCACCTTGCTCGGAAGCCTGCTGACCGGTCTTGACCAATTTACAATCCATCCATATCTCCCAGAGCAGATCTTCTACAGTCTTAATTTTATCATTTTTTAAAGTATACTTAGTTATATTTTTGACTGCAAAACGTGGGTTGACTCTTAGGGGCGCTGTACTCGATTTTCGTCGGCTGTCCCCCTTTTTTTTGTTTGGAGTCATCAGTATGGAAACCCTTCGCTGGTTGAGCAGGTCCGTGGAAGGACCACCAATTCCTGACTTGCGTCTGACTTTAGATGCCGCCAGACTCATTCGCCGCTCAGTTTCAAGCGGGTGAGTCTTACCGAAATGCCGGTGAAAGAAGCTCTCCATGGTGTAAAACCGGTGTAGCCGGCAAAAGGACTCAAATAAACGTGGGTCTGGTCCAGAACGTCACAAGATATATTCATGAAACAAAAGCAATGTTGACTAGTCCTGCTTTCAGCAATCCCGTACTTGGAAGTGTTATGCTAAAATACTCCTTAAATTTTATGGTGTCAGAATAATTTCAGCAACCTCATGACGTAGCCATCCACTGTACGTTACCTTTGCTCTACTGCTTAAAATTCTCACAACAAATTCTCTACTGTGCCATTGTAATCTTATATTTTTTCAAAAAGTGGTCAAAACTTGACTGTTTCAGTTCAAATAAACAACATGTCAGGTTGTAAAAAAAAAAGCACATATTACACAACCCACTCTGCTGTCAGCTGGGAGAAGTGGGGATTAAATTCCAGTTTTGCAAATGAAAAAAAAATGAAATAGCCCTGTTAGACTTCCAGATCTAACATAGTCTACGTAAAAAATCCTCAAGTGACCCATGTTTACTTTGCCCAGGAAGCAATAGAACTGACCTTTCTGGCCCAGCTCTTTCAGGGGAGTTAAAACACTATGAATTAGACAGGTTGTTTCCAAATTTACACTGAACTGCACTGTTTCTAACAACGCCTTGCACTCTCGGATATGTTCTCGCTGTGAAAAGCTGTAAGGAAAGAGGAAGGCAAAGGGAGGACCGATTGCGTTGTAACAACACGTCCCTTTATAACCCTTGAATTTTCAGATTATTAGTGGTGGAGTCTGACAGTTGCTGTGACAAGTGTCTGTGAAAGGTACACTAATGATCGCATTCGGTGGCACAACCAAGAGTCCGGGCCTCAACATCTCATTTCTGCCGAAACGTCTCCTGGTCGCCCACTCCTGTTCTCCCCCTCCCTATCTAGTCCCTCAACTTCAAAAGCTACTGTTTAGTTGATATGAGATTAAGACAGAAATGCAGTCAAGGCGAATGCCTAGAATAGAACTCTATCACTTTTTAGGTCACAGTCTTTTTTTGTTTTGTAACGCTGCAATTTGTACTCCTAAGTTGGAAATGGTGAGGTAACATAGACAGCCTAATACTAGATATGGAATTTTGGCTTATTTGCTTGTGGTCCTTTACATCTTTCTTTGGGGAAAGGAAAACTAGGAAGGAGCCTTGAGCAAAGTTTTGTAATAAATTAAAATTAACAGGAAAAGCATAGGGTAATTGAGATTTTTTTCTTATTTACTGGTCTACTACCGGTATAAATCAACTATTTTCTATAGACATACGGAACCATGCAGAAAAGGAATGGGTTGAAGGGACGAAGCTTAATGAGTTCAATTTTAATTGAGTCCAGAGTGACATCAGTTCAAAACATAGCAATAATGGTACATGGGGCAGACTCAAATTTCTGTCAGTAGAACCAATGGACGTTTCTAAGCATGACACAAACGTATTAAACATTTAGGCCTTCTCTATGGAGAATTTTTGACCACTGTGTGAGACCATAGATAACAATGCTATTTCTTCAAAGAATTCTTACTTTCCTTGAATCATTTGGGCTTTCCAAGTTTATTAGCCAAACTTGAAGGTTATATGTCTTTTTTAACCTCCTTGACAATATATCGTTGTAGCAATTTACCTTAATTTTTCTCCGCTAGTGAAATTATTAAGCCTTTCCTTTCTCGTCATGAAGGTAGCTATCAAGATCTGGCTTGCCTTAGGGTAAGGCCGATACTGTCCATCACTTGAACTTCAAAGCAAAGGCCAAAAAGATACATATACATTCGTACAAGTTTGTTAGAACTATATACGATATTCTAAACTTATGTACCATCCAACCAATAATGAATCAGCTCAGTTTGCTATTAGTGTATATTCCTTTAATAATCACCAGAGGATGCATTATGGCAATATATAAACCTTCGCTCAAGGATTGGAAAACCCACAACCAGAAAGCATTTAGCTTAATAACCCCCTATACAGAGTGGGAAGGGTGGTAAATATATTGAGGAGGCCACTATAGGTAGTGCAGGTATTGTAGGGGCTGAAGCAATGCGTGCATCATAGCTACTAAGCAATATAGGCAATACTGGCCCTTCAAAGCAAAGCCTTCCAATAGTGATGCCTTTAGACAAGGATTTCCAATAATGGTTTTTCTAGGCAAGAGTTTCCAGTGGTAGCAACTGTAGGAAACTATTTGCAATGGTGGCACTACTAGGCAAGGATTTCTAATCATGGCACATTTAGGCAAAAGCTTCCAATAGTGGCACCTCTAGGTAAGCGTTTCCGATTGTGGCACCACTAGGCAAGCATTTTCAATAGTGATACCTCTTGACAAGAGCTTTTAACAGTGGCCTCTCTAGGCAAGAGTTTCCAATAGTGGCACCTCAAAGCAAGAGCTCCCAATGGTGGCACCTCTAGGCAAGAGTTTTCAATAGTGGCACCTCTAGAAAAGCTTTTCAAACAATGGAACCTCCAAGCAATACTTTTGAATAGCAGCACTTCTAGGCAAAATTTTCAAACAGTGACACCTCTAGGCAATTTTTTTTGAACAGTTGCACCTAAAGGCAAGATTTAAAAAAAAAAAAAAAAAAAAAAAAAAAGTGGCACCTCTAGGCAAAATTTTCAAGCAGTGGCACCTCAAGGCAAGATTTTCCAATAGTGGCACCTCTAGGCAAGAATTTCCGATAGTAGCAGCATACTGTCGCCTCTCTAACAGCAAGGCAATGTCTAGGCTCTGCCTGAACTTTTCAACTTGTGTGAAAAAGCTTCTGAAAGTTCATTTAAACACATGACGCACAGTGTTTCCACTAGCAGAAATACGGTTTTCAACATTACTTAAAAGCATATTAGAAGCAATGAAGAAACACTATCGAAACTGCAATAGCTGATATATGCAGGAGAATAGTCTGAGCACATGCAAGAGCTATCCTTGAAAAAGGCTGTTATAAACTGCATACTGAAATCTATCTTCTGACTGTATAGTGTAATGGTCAAGGGCACTGCCTCTGAAACAGGAGACCAGGGTTTGAATCTCAGCTCTGCCTATTCAGTAGGAGCCCTTAGGCAAGTCTCCCTAACACTGCTACTGCCTACAGAGCGCGTCCTAGTGGCTGCAGCTCTGATGCTTTGAGTCCGCCAGGAGAAAAGCGCGATATAAATGTTATTTGTCTTCGTCTATGTTAGGAAGCATCAATACAACATCAGGAGTAATTACAGGTGGTGTAAGGGGTCCACAGGTCCTACCAGAAAATATTTGTTATCTGTTTTTCTAAGCAGTTGGCTGAAGTTCCCTGCATGAAATAACAGGTGCTGTAAATATGAAGTGTTTGGCAGTGATTGACTACATGGGTGCTCAGTACTCCCGACTATGAGATCCACATTCTTCTACCAGACTACGGTGTCCCTCTGCAGCCATTTCCTAGTCTCACACTGTATTTTACAGCTAAAGCAATTGCCCCCAAAATTCTAATTATTGACAGATGGAGAGAGTTGTGTGCATTGATTAATACACTCCTCCCAGGCTATAAAGTTCAGCAATCTCATGGGACACTTGTACAATTTTCCGACAACCCCTTCAATAAACACTAGCGGCTAATTTCACTTTTTTTTAAGCGCCCCAGCCTCGTACTCTACGTTCAGCTTTTGGCTCGGACCACACCCTTTTTCCCAGAATACTTTCTGGCTTTCGTATACATCAGATACTTTTACCAGCCTTTCCGTACGCTCTGCAAATCGTAAACTGTACAAAATGAAGGGTTATTCTGCAGTAAAAATTGTCTGCTCCATACAGAATGGGAGGAGGAAATCCATATGGTAAAATCTTATTTCCTATTTGCCTTTAAAGTTTCATAAATTGCAATATTAAATTGGCGCTGCTCATCCGTCAGGATAAAAATGGAAGATTATTGGCTCCACAATTACAGGAAGAGACGTTCTGACAGCTAAGATCCTTTGTACGAAAACAAGACCTCGTGTCCTTCAGCGCTGATCCCGGCTAGGCTTTGAATGAAGTGGTTTTATATTTCTTCAGGACCTGATTCTTTGAGCCATGTGCTAGAAGACTGAATTAGAGGAATTTTCCTTGTACAAGTTCCCAAGCATCCTTCTGAGCAGAGGGAGAAGACTGAGGTGTCAAAGGTGGAGGTATCATTGTCTCCTGGTGCCCATATCCTGCACCTGATTTCAGCTTTTCTGACACAAAGCAAGAGATGATGATTAAACAGTTAGAGAGATGAACATGTAGTTGTCTCTGCAGCACTTGCTTCAACCACAAGAGTTTTTCAAAGTTATAAAAACGTTTGGTGGAAGTTAGAGGCGAGGGCTGACGTCACAAGTTCGTATTAAGCTCTCGGACGTATTCTGAAAGCAGGGGGAGGCTTAGGCAGCTGGACGGGCTTCAAGAATGCAGAGTCCATCGGGGAGCTCACTCAGTGAAGGAGCCAGCATGGGAATGCAGAAGTTCTCCAGAGTGTAGAGCGAACACATCTTGTACATCCTGGTGCGCTCTCTGCTCCCTGGAAGACCTTACACAAGCTTTTCTCATGCTTTCTGGCCCAATCTCCGCTCTCCACTTCCTCTGTAAAGTGCAGCAAGTGCAGAGATGAACAGATCTTATGCTCTGCTCACTGGTTCTTAAAAACTGGCTCCAAAGCCATAAAATGCTGTGATAAAGCAGAACCTCAGTACTAAAAACAAAAAACAACAATACAGACGTCAAAGCTGTTCCCAATGCTCTTTAGTAGCAGCGACAATTTTCCATCTTTAGCACAGGAAGCATACCTTAAAGGGGTACTCCACTTTAAAGCGGGATTAAAGGACCACTATCGTGAAATTCTAAAATTTAAAATACGTGTGTACTCATACATATACAAAAATGCACTCCTTACAGATTAAAATGCATTATGAATAACTTTTCTCCTGTGTTGCTGTTGCATACAATAGGCAGTAAAGATCTGACTGAATTTGGACTAGTCCATCTCCTTACGGAGAATTCTCACCAGTTCCTTATTTTTTTAATACCTCCCTCCTTCTCTGGGAAATGTTCTATACAAAGATGTCAGCCTACACATTTGCACACTGCTTTGGCAGGTGAACGGAACAACTGCAGTACGGTAAGTGCTTTTTCAAATTAAGAAAACCCTGAGCATACCCCATGAAAAGATGGACTAGTTGGAAGCCTGTCAGATCTGTAAGATTTTCATTGCCCATAGTAAGTGACAGGAACATAAGAGAATAGTAATTTTACTCTGGGTGAAATGTACTTAATAGCTGGATCATCCACAAGGCAACGTAGGCAGTTGCACAGTGTTCCCCAACCCTGTCCTCAAGGCCCACCAACAGTGCATGTTTTGTGGAAATCCACAGAGGTAGTTAATCAGCACTTCTGAGACACTAATTACCCCACATGTGCATGTTTGGGGTTTTCTGCAAAACATGTACTGTTGGTGGGCCTTGAGGACAGGGTTGGGGAACTCTGACCTAGAGCCTGGAGAGAGACTAGGGGCCTAGACTATGCTAGCACCCAACAAATCTTACCAAAAAAGCAAAGTTCCCATCACGGGTGGGCCTAAAAATTGTTGCTTGCCTATTGCTCCATTTCACCTTTATATATATATATGCCCTGGTCCCCTGGCCCCCCATTCATGCAAAAAACTGCTCGTTCTGCCACTTCAGTGTTGCCTTCGGGACCAGGGAATCCCTGGTGGCAACTTTGTTGACATCACTATGGGTCAAAAATTCTTGTTTTAGAAGCCAATTTCCACTTTCCTAACCTTTGGATACCCGAGGTGACATGTGACATGATGAGATAGACATGGGTATGTGCAGTGCCTAGCACACAAATAACTATGCTGTGTTCCTTTTCTTTCTTTCTCTGCCTGAAAGAGTTAAATATCAGGTATGTAAGTGGCTGACTCAGTCCTGACTCAGACAGGAAGTGACTACAGTGCGACTCTCACTAATAAGAAATTCCAACTATAAAACACTTTCCTAACAAAAATTGGCTTCTGAGAGCAGGAATGAGATAAAAAGGCTCAATAGTTCATAGATTTTAGCTCTGGCATACTTCAATGAATGTGTCATTGAGTAAAAACAATAAAACAGTTACAACTTAAAAAGTAGACTTAAGCATAAAATAAACTGTGGCTATCTTAAAAAGTCATTTTTAGGAGAAGTAAGATAGATACAATCTTTTATTTCATTCGTTTATTTTCGTCTCGGGTGTCCTTTAACACCATGTTTGCTGAAAATCCCAGTTTCCGGATCTAATTTTCACCATGTTAGCGCTGTGTTTGCTGAAACCTTGTTTTCTAAGCCAACGTTCGCATCAGCAGAACAGAACGCAGACCTCAAAACAGTGTAATTTCCAATTTTCGTGATTTTACTCAGAACGGACGAATTCCGATGCAAACTATTCAGTTTCCGAGAGCTCATCTAAGTATAGCAATTCCACATCTGCCAACCAGCAGCACAGGTAGTGCTAAATCCCTTATGGAAAAAAGTTTTATTTGGACTTGATGTTTTGTTGAACTGCCAAAGGATTTATTTCCTATCTCCGAGTAGCAGCATCTGTGGCCATGTTCAGTATGAGTTCCACCAGCGACCCTTTGTTTGTCTTTCATCTATTTTAGGGGCTCCGCAACTAAACCTGTCAACAATGTTTATTGTGGTGCAAGTGCATCTTGGCGCAATGCCTCACATGCCCTACATTCAAATGACGAGCTGGTGCAAACACAACTGCCTCAAGATGAGAGGAAGCAAGGATTTCACCACCGCCAGCAGCGACCATTCAGTGGAGAGCGATAAATGAGATGTGCGTCTAAAGCCACAACTCACTTCCGGTTTTCACATCCGGCACCTCTTACCAAATACTAACAAAAACGTATTTTTTCTGTCATCAGGTTTCCTGGAATTTCTGGAAAACTGTCCTGTGTGTAGCAAGCTGCAGGATTTGCTGTGTGCACGCTGCAAGTGCAGGCCAATCACCTGCATTCCAAAGCCACAGTTACAAATTGCTGTAGTTTCATTATACAGTGATATCCCTTTACAGTAAACTTACATAGTATGGCTGCACTGAAGAAAAGAGTGAAGACCTGTCCCACTGCTGGAAGCAGGTAATGTATTGCACTCCGCTGCTCTATGAGTCACCACAGGAGCAAGCCTGTAGCCTTCAGTTCGCAAAGAGGGACTGTACCGCCAAAAAGGGGACATTTGGGAGCTATGCATTTCAGAATCAGAATCAGAATCAATTTTATTTCGCCAAGCATGAGTGGGTCAGGCCCGGAATTGGGTTTGGCACAATGGAGCGGTACATAGAGAGAAAGGCAGGAAAAACATTAGAATGACGGTAATATCTCATACTCAAATATAGGCATACACGAATATACAATCAGCAATTAGATATGCACACTGCTGAAGGCTGCTGCTCCTATGCAGGAGGTAGGGCGCCGATAGGGGGTGGTAGAATGCTAAGAAAGTTCAGGAGGCTAACGGCTATCGGGAAGAAAGAGTTCTTGTGTCTGGTGGTCTTGGTGGGGATGGCCAGAAGTCTCCAACCTAGTGGAAGTGGGGTGAAAAAACAGTGGCCTGGGTGAGAGAGGTCACTTGCAATCCTCAGTGCCCTGGTTCGCAGTCTTGTGTTATACGGATGGTCAAGTGGGGGCAGAGGTCTCCCAATGATCCTCTCCGCCGACCTAATGATCCTCTGCAATTTGTGCCTGTCACTGGCGGTGGCTCCCACATACCACACCAAGATGGCGGAGCAGAGGATCGATTCAATGGTGGCAGTGTAAAAGCATGTTAGAATCTCCTGAGCCATGCCGAACTTCCGCAGTTGACGGAGGAAGAAGAGTCTCTGCTGGGCTTTCCGTTGGGTTGACACGTTATTGACTCTCCAACTGAGATCGCTGGAGATGGTGGTGCCCAGCAGGCGAGCGCAGGGCACTCTGGCCACCTCAGTGCCATCGATGTAGATGGGAGGTGGGGTAGGTGCCGACTTCCTAAAGTCAATTATAAGTTTGACGGTTTTGGCCGTGTTGAGCACCAGGCTGTTCTCTTTACACTAGTGGCATAGTCTTTCCACCTGCTGCTGGTAATCCCGGATGTTGTCCTTGGTGACGAGGCCAACAATGGTGGTGTCATCCGCAAATTTTATGCCGTGGATCTGCAATCATTTGTGTAAAGGGAGAAGAGCAGCATTTAGTGCGTCACCACATACTTCAAATGACGCAAACACCGCATCCCGCCACAAAAGCAATGATAGCCCTAAGTGCCCACCCGTTTTCACTGGAGCGGAAACCGTTCCGAATCCGCAGTTTCCCCGCACACAAATCGCACGGGGAAACTCTGCTATAGGGGATAATGGCACCACCGGCCGAATCGCTTGTGCTAGCGATTCGGCCGGTACTGCCCGCAGAATTGGCTCGGGGGGCTGCAAATCCCATAGCTGTGCATGGCACGGCTCATGGGATTCGTCTGCGATCCCGCACACCCGGAAGTGCCGCCACGTGTCTCCCTGACGCGTGCGGCACAAGTGGAAACGGGCCCTAAGGGGATATCACACATAGGGCTTGATTCACTAAACCGTGAAAACTCAAATATCACACCTTATCAAAGATCACACCTTATGAAAAGATATCACACCTTAGCAAAGTTACACGCCTTATCAGAGTAGCATAGCGAGCAGTACAAACTTATGCCTGCTAATTGGCAATGGCACTCGTCCTGCCCTGAGCCCCTGCGGGTTTGTAGCGCTTGCTATGCTACTCTGATAAGGCGTGTTAGCTTAGATAATGGGCCTGATTCACAAAGCGGTGATAACTCAGTTATCACGCCTAAAAGACTTTATAAGCCGTGCACTGCTGAGTTAGCACCGCTTTTGCTCTTTATCGCGCGCAGCGCCCATAGGGTTCAATGGGCACATCGCGCGAACTGCACCGTGCGGCGGGCGAATTTCGCGTGAGTTTCATTTTATCACGCCTAAACTGAGTTTAGGCGTGATAAAGGGCTTTTCACAGGCGGGTAAACACTTTGCACCGCTTTGTGAATCAGGCCCAAGGTGTGATATCTTCGATAAGGTGTGATATCTTTTCATAATAAGGTGTGATCTTTGAGTTATCACGGTTTAGTGAATCAAGACGGTGCGTCCCATAATGCACTGCACATATATGCACATATATCCCGGAAGTGAGGCATACTTCCAATGGAAAGGACGCCTCACTGTTTTGTTTTACGTCACCCCGCGGCTATAATGCTTTTGGCAGTGGTGCAGTTCGATTGTTCTAAATCGCACCACACCAAGTGTAAAAGGGCCATAAAGGGAAGCTGAAGCGAGAGGGATATGGTGGCTGCCATATTTATTTCCATTTAAACAATACCAGTTGCCTAGCAGTTTTGCTGATCTCTTCTCTCTCTGAACTCTCTCTGGCGTCAGTAGTGTCTTAATCACACACCTCCTGAAACAAGCATGAGGCTAGTCCAGTCAGACTTCAGTCAGAAACACCTGATCTGCTGCATGCTTGTTCAGGGTCTATGGCTAAGGGCCCTTTCACACCGGTGCGGTATTTTTACCGCACCCCACGGCCGAGCAATGAAAGTCTGTGGAGACTTTGAGGCGCGCATGTGCGGAAGCGTATTTTTACAATATGCTTCCGTGCACTGCCACATACTCGAAGGCAGGAAGTGACTTCCTGCTTTGCCCAATGCCAGATAGGGAATACCACGTAGTAATGTAGTATTCCCGAAGGCCTGTTTTTGACGGTGCGGCTGCTGCACCGCTAGTTTGCAGTGTGGAACCGGTTAAAGTATTATGCTGGGCATACACGGCTCGATTTTGCCGCTCGAATCTCCCGCTCGACCGATTCCCCACTCGATTCTGCAGGCGATTCTCTTATCTTCCGCTCGTGTTTCTTATCTTTTTCCATTGTCGCCAGTGCAGAATCGAGCGGCGAAACGATCGGGCGGGAGATTGGACGTGTCGGAAATGATCTATCGAGCCATCTAAATGGCTCAGAATCGAGCCGTGTATTCCCAGCATTTGAGGCAGAAGATTAGCAGGGCTGCCAGGCAACTGGTATTGTTTAAAAGGAAATAAATATGGCAGCCTCCACATTCCTCTCTGTAAAGACAAGCATCTGTGGTATATACTGTATCTGTTCTGCAGTGTATCGTGGGCTGTGGGAGTGATGAGATGCCCGGGTCTCACACTGCACCCCTCACATCGAGCAGCTGGTACAGCCTGTGTCTGACAGTTCCTTTTGTTTATTTCCAAAATGAGCTTCTTCCAAGTGGTTAAACAACCCAGGCTTCTTGCACAGGTGTTCAGAGCTGCTGTCAGCACAGGAAGGTGTTATGCAATTAGCTGGTGGTCAATTACATTTCATGGTGAAAAGCAGAGACCTCACGCTTAATGGGCTCGGCTTATCACCGAGCATTTGTCATTCTGGTCAGGACTCTCCACCTTCTAGTACTTCTCTGCCCGCTTAAAGTGAACCTGTCTCCAAATCTAGCATTTCTCCCGATCCGTATTCTATGCTAGTTTTCTTTTCTCTGGCGGTTGCATTTTGGCATGTGTATGATGTGAGACTTAAAGAGAATCTGTATTGTTAAAATCGCACAAAAGTAAACATACCAGTGCGTTAGGGGACATCTCCTATTACCCTCTGTCACAATTTCGCCGCTCCTCGCCGCATTAAAAGTGGTTAAAAACAGTTTTAAAAAGTTTGTTTATAAACAAACAAAATGGCCACCAAAACAGGAAGTAGGTTGATGTACAGTATGTCCACACATAGAAAATACATCCATACACAAGCAGGCTGTATACAGCATTCCTTTTGAATCTCAAGAGATCATTTGTGTGTTTCTTTCCCCCTGCAGCTATCTTCCACTGAAGTGTAAGGCTGTTTCTTCCTGCAGAGTGCAGACAGCTCTGCCTGTATGTAATTCCTCAGTATGTGAAAGCCCAGCCAGCTAAGAGGAGGATTTATCCAGCTTGTAAAAGATAAGAGAGAAGAGAGAAGCTGCCCTAATCTAAATAATACACAGGCAGTGTGCAGAGAGGGGCCTGGAGGGGGGAGATGCATCACAAAACCACAACACTGAAGAACTTGGCAGCCTTCCAGACACAGGCTGACAAGTCTGACAAGAGAGAGATAAGTTGATTTATTACAGAGATGGTGATAGTAGAACGTGCTGCAGTAAGCCAGAACACATTAGAATAGCTTTTGGAACTTGTAGGATGATAAAAAACAGGATGCAATTTTTGGTACGGAGTCTCTTTAAGCCTGGGTTCCAAGTTGTGCACGCCTCTTCCTCTCTCATTGAGCTGCTCCTATTGGTCGACTGGCATCATCTCTAGTCATGTGATGTTGGAGACAGGTTTGTGGGCCCCAATATAGTAATTAAAGAGGAACTGTAGTGAAAATAATACAATGACTAAAATAGCAATTATTAAAAAAAATGTTTACAATATCGTATTCATTTAAAGAGTATTTAGTCGGTGTTTGCCCCTTGTAAAATCTTTCCTCTCCCAGAATTACATTCTTAAATTTATCACAGGTGGCGAGATCTTCAGTCCTGCCAGGTGCAGCTCTGTAGAATGTTTCTAAGAATTCATAAGCCAGTGAAAATAATGTCTATTCTACATAGCTAAACAGCCCAGGCTAAGCATCACTGAGAGGGTGGGGCTACATACCAATATTCAGCAATATATAGATATAGCAAGGGTTTCTGATGCTGAAACAAGAAAACAAAATACCGTAAAAGTGGGGATTCTGAATCATTTTACTACATTCTACCTCTATGTCAATGTAGTGCTTCCTTAATGCTGTAGTTTTTTGTCAGTCACAGGAAAAGCTAACCTAGTTAGCTTTTCCTGTGACTGACAAAAAACAACAGCGCAGAGGTAATGTGTGAGAAGTATTCAGTACATACCTGTTGCCCATAACAACCATATTCATTTCATCTGCAAATCAGTACTGTGAAATGATTTATGAATGTAGGACAAACGGTCAAATTGACATAGTAGCAGCCGCTAGTAAAGTATCGTGGTTGCGATACTTCAGAGGACCGGCCGCACTTACATAGCAACGTGTGTAAGTAAGGAAGGCACGCTCCTTACATAGCGAGTGCTGCTATGAAAGATGTACATAGCGCGCGCTCTTTTGCATTAAAGGACAACTGAAGTGAGAGGGATATGGAGGCTGCAATATTTATTTCCTTTTAAGCAATACCAGTTGCCTGGCTGTACTGCTGATCCTCTGCCTCTAATACTTTCAGCCATAGACCCTGAACAAGCATGCAGCAGATCAGGGGTTTCTGACATTATTGTCAGATCTGACAAGACTAGCTGCATGCTCGTTCCTGGTGTTATTCAGACACTACTGCAGCGCAATAGATTAACAAGACAGCCAGGCAACTGGTATTGTTTAAAAGGAAAAAAATATGGCAGCCTCCATATTCTTCTCGCTTCAGTTGTCCTTTAAGCTGCGCTTCTATAGCCCTGTGTATCATCTAAAAGTACATCTTGGATGTCCTCTGTTAAAGCAGATCACTGAGCTCCAAATAACAATCAACCTGTAAGAAGAAAAAAGAACATTGTCGTGGCAGGGACTGCCCAGTCCTCCTCTTTTTATTATGTCTATAGGTCTGTTCGGGACTTTTTCCACCCAAAAATCTTGATTGAGCAGCAGGTGTACTCATCAACCAAAATTTTTATTTCACGTCATTGGCCCACGCCCTTAAAGGACATCCGAGATGAAAACGAACCGTTAGAAAAACATTTGTATCCATCCTCCTTGACTTTTTTTTACATATGGCTGTAATTGCTTATCAGTGAGGGTTATGCTATAGTCTGACCCAGTCCAACCCAGTCCCGACCTGGACAGAAGCTGTCACTTGCATACCTGATTTTTAACTCTTTCAGGCAGAGAAAGAAAAAAAGGAACATAGCATAGTTATTTGTGTGCTTGGCACATTACATGCACATATGCACATGTCTATCTCATCATGTCACCTCGGGTGTCCTTTAAGCCTCAGCACAAGCGTAGCAGTTGCATAGCTCCCAACTGTCCCTCTTTTGGAGGGACAGTCCCTCTTTGGGAGCACTGTCCCTCTATCCTCCTCATTTGTCTCTCTTTCAGGACTTTGTGCCTCTTTCTATGTAAATGTATATATTTCCCTACTAAAAAAGGTGCTTGATTGACTCTAAAGGTTATTCCTATCCTTTAAATTGATATATTACTAAATTTTAAAATGTTAATATGGAGGAAAATGAATACCAGGATAGAAAGGACCAGTGTGGTTGTTTGAATTGTAAAACAACATATTTTTTATGAAATCTTTATGGTATGTGTCACTAGAGGTGTGATGGGGCGTGGTCAGGGGTGTGGCAGGGGGGTGGCTTAAAGAGAGACTGAAGTGAATGAACTAGCAGGTGATTACTATAAAGCATCTTACATAGTGCTAAACCACCGACTTTTACCCCCCAAATCCCCTCCATGGTGCCCAGGGAGCACTTCCTGAAGAGGCGCAGCTTTCAGCTGTAGCTCTGCCTCTCAGCGCGTCAATCCAATCTAATCGCCGCCTCTCCCCTCCCCTCTCAATCTTCCTTCACAGAGAGGGGCGGGGAAGAGGCGGAGATCCGTGCGGCGACTGACGCGCATGGAGGCAGAGCTGCAGCCCATAGCTCTGCCTCCATGAGCAGCAAAATCCAAGAAAGTCGTGGATTTTGCAGGGGGGATTTGGGGGTTAAAAACCCCTCTTTTTGCCGCGGGATAGTGGCGGTTTAGCACTATGTCAGGTGTTTTATAGCAATCGCGTTAGTTCATTCACTTCAGAGTCTCTTTAAGTGTCCCTCTTTCTCATCTCAAAAAGTTGGGAGGTATGCAGTTGCACAATGTTGCAGATTGCCGTGAGT
Organism: Hyperolius riggenbachi; assembly: GCF_040937935.1. Lineage (NCBI taxonomy): Eukaryota > Metazoa > Chordata > Amphibia > Anura > Hyperoliidae > Hyperolius > Hyperolius riggenbachi. The sequence continues at coordinate 452,496,671 of NC_090648.1, read as the reverse complement.
GTGGGCGCTGGCGGAACACAAACACAGGCGTCACATCACCACATGCCAGTTCCACAGACTACTGTGGACGGATGGATGGACCTTACTACCTGTGTGGGCAACGACAGACGATGGTGCATCACTGTGTAAGCATTTCCTCTTTTGCAGCCTGCCTCAGCCTGAATGCTCGGGAGAGCTTATTGGCCTGCAGAAGGGACTGAGGGTGTGTGTGTGTGTGTGGGGGGGCATTGCTATGCTGCAGCCCAGTCTGAATGAAGGTGTGGGGCAGAAGTGCGCCTGCACAAGGGTCCATGGGGAAGTGAGAGAGGGTATTGGCCTGCACAAGAGGACTGGGGGGGGGGGTTAAGCTGCAAGGGGGCATATATGCAAACAGGGCAATGAAAAATTGGGCACAGGGTGAAGCCAAAAAACGTCTCACCTTGCTATTGCAAATTTCCCTAGTGGTGCTAATTACTATTCCCCATCCAGGCCGCCATGGACTCAGGGGTAAGATTCTATTCAGCTGTCAGATATTGTTTTGTTTTGTAATTTGAGCTCTGTCTTTTGCCAGCACCCAAATTACCCTCTGAGCACCGCTGTAGTTGAAATCCATATTACAGACTGTGGTGGTGCCCAATGTCCGGCGCCCTTTTTGCCTGTCTTGTGGGGGGAGGGGGCGGCGCATTATCACAAGTTTGCTTCGGGGCCCTGTGGAGAAGTATCCGCACCTGTGGATTAGTGGACTAAACAAGAGGAGGACTAGGGATCAGCCTTCCTAAGGAAAGGAGTATGTCACTTTCTCCCTTAAAGATGGATTGTCAGACACAAAATCAAATTCCATTTACCCACTGCTCTGTGTTTCATATGCAGCCTGCAACCTGACCCTGCATCGCAAACACTGCAATCTAATCAGAAATGTTTCTGCTGTAATAAATCTTATCTCAGTCAGCCTGGCTCTCTTTTTGCCATTGCCAACTTGAAGGAAGCTTGTCATCACCCCTCCCACTTTCCTGTTCCTCACGGATTGGCTGAGGGCAGTTCAGTGAGCTGCTGAAATCTGATCTATGCTGCGCTCACATGTGTTTACAAAGCAAGCTAGCTATGACAGTGCAGTTTCTAGTAGAAAAAAAAAGTAAGGGAGGATATGACATCAGGATTGGCTTCAGTCAGAGGGAATCAAGATGGCAAATGCCAGGAACAGAATTCTCTTTATTTACTACATACAATTCACTCAAATCAAACCGTGGACAGTACAATGCATGTGTTTTGTAAGTAGAACAAGTAGCTATCTGATTATTTATGTGTTCTTCTCCCGAGATAGTGTGGCTGCACCTGCTGCTTTAAGGCCCGCTTCAGTTTTTACCCATAGATTGGCTTTTAATATTAAAATGAACTTTTTGCCATTAACTGTATCAAGATGCGAGTCCTGTGGTATCAATAATGTAACAGAAACTCTCCATTTTCCCTCTTATTCCCGGCCCGTTCCCCGCGCAGACGACTTTTATCCCCGCGCAGAGTGAGAGCAATTAACTATTCCACTTTAAGTGTCTGTCTGCGAGATTAAATAATACAACAATGCCGACTCTCCTAATGACACACTTCTCCGGCTTTCACACCTATTACTGCAAATGCATGTATAATTCATCTAAACGCTGCTAATAGTGAAAATAGTGTCTTTACCAGCCCCGGGTGCAGACAGGAATAAAACGCATTTACAATCCTCCGGAGTCCATCCGCAGCCCTCAGATATATATTCACTCTGTAAGTGGCTGCATAGGAAGGTGTAGCAGTGCACCTCTGGGCCTAACTACAAATCAGGGAGGCCCATAGAAACACTTTGTGGGGTCCTTCAAGCCAGGGCTGTGAAGTCGGTACAAAAATCATCCGACTGCGACACCTCAGTTTACGAAACCACCGACTCCAGGTAGCCAAAATTGCTCGGCCTCCACGACTCTGACTCCTTAGTCTAATACTTATCAGTGCGATGGATTTGGTACAAAAATCATCCAACTCCAACTCCTCAGTTTATGAAATCACAGACTCCAGGCACCGAAAATTGCTCCGACTCCTCGACTCCGACTCCAGAGCCCTGCTTCAAGCTACTGACACCTCCACATCCCCTCCCCTGGCTGCAACTCAATTGGTGTTGTCAGAGCCTAAGGGACCTTTCACACTGGGACGTTGCGGTGCAGTATTTTTTTTACCGGACCACACTGCAGGGCAATGAAAGTCTATGGGGACATTCATACAGAAGAAGTGTGGCGTGATGCGACAGAAGTGACATTTTTCACTGCATCCTCAACCATAGGGCAAACCTATGTTCCTGCGCGGTTCTGCGCCGATGTGCAGCAGACCGGTAGTCACGCAAGTCTTTGGTGACACGTGTGTGTAAACCCACAAGTTTTTTGCCCTTATGTGGAAACGTACATTAGCAACACGCTTCCACGCACGTGATCGCTTCTGCCACAGGAAGTGAGCGTCACTTCCTGCTTGGCTGGCTGCCAGATGGGGATTACTGCATACTAACGCGGTAATCCCCGAAGGTCTGTTTTTGGCGGTGCAGTGCCTCCCCCCACACACACACACAGATTGGCACAGCTAACGCCAATCTGCAGCATGAAACTTCTGACTTCAAAGGAAAACTCCAGCATGTTTTAAAGGACAACTGAAGAAATAATGATATGGAGGCTGCCATATTTATTTCCTGGCCGTCCTGCTGATCCTCTGCCTCCAATACTATTAGTCATAGACCCTGAACAAGCATGCAGATCAGATTTATGACTTAAAGTACCCCTATGACTTTAAATTTAGAAAAAAAACGATACTTACCTCAGGAGAACAAGCCTCTGGTTCCTAATGAGGTATCCCCCATCCCCTTCAGCTAGCCCGATCTAACGCAGCAACAGTAACAATAATATTTACATTCCCGTGCTTGCAGGCGCACTAGCGACTTTCCACAACAACAGGGGAAAGGGAGTAGGGAATAGGAGGGATATAAGTAAATACATTATACATCACCTTTACCAGATGGGGCAATGGTCCTGAGCCATATTTGTGAATGCAAATCAATTAACAAAGGGCTCCTTAGAACTCAACGGTGTATGCAAATTAGAAAAACTTTATTGACTATTATACATATATTACTGGCGACTTTCCACTCAGGAACCGGCAGAAATAGCCGAGTCCGTTCGAGTCTGCTCTACTTCAGATGACTTGCGCCTGTGCAGTAGAGCAGACCCGATCGGACTTGGCTATTTCCACAGGAGCCCAAGAGGAAATCCGCTAGTGCGTCTGCATGCACCAGTGACAAGCGGACCTTTGGTGGTGCCAGCGCAGATGTCCTTTAAAGGCTCTCCTTGACAAATCTCTGTGTGTATAAATTTACTGCAGCTCTTCTGTTTACTGCTAGCTCAATCAACACCACAACATCAGAAATCCGCAGACAACTTTATTAAAACAAGCAGGGGCGTAACTAGAAATCACTGGGCCCCCCTGCAAAACTTTGGATGGGGCCCCCTCCCACCACCATCCCCCCTCACCCCCACTTTCTGCACAGGTAAACTGAGAACCAATGTTATTCAGTTGGCTAGCGCCCACTTGAATGTGTTTTCCCCATGCAGATAAAAATAGCAGTGAAGCACTGCAGGCATTTTCTCTATCAATTACGTTAGTTTCTGTGATAAAACGTGCATGCTTTCACATATAAGGTCACTCATGGTGTGCAGAAAACGCATATAGAAAACCAACAGACGAGCGTGCTCCCAGCCTCAGCTTATTACACTCCCTCTGTCCATCTCTGATGGAGCAGAACTGGCTCTGCAGACTTCTCCAGCATCACTACAGTACACAGCACTTGGGGAGGAGTAGAGGTTGGGGGCTGGGCACTTAACACACTTAGGGACTGCCTACAGAACTTTGTCTACAAAACTTTGTATGATTCGTTATCAGTGGTTGAGCAGATGCAGTCATTAGAACAATTGTGCAGAGAGCAGAAAGTTTTTCTTCTCTGTGCCCTTAGTTGTCAGTCTCTCAGCACAAGGAACAGAGTCAGTCTCTCCTCACGGGGCCCCTGCGGCTTCTGGGCCCCCCTGCAGCTGCATCCCTTGCAGGGTCTATTGTTACGCCCCTGAAAACAGGCCGGACATACAGTAACACTACAGTACTAGAGGAGTTGGTGCAAAGACAGCATGGCTCCATAAAGTGTACGGCTAGCGCTCAAGTGTAGTAAAGATCTGCATACCACCAGTTCAACGAAAAAATCCTTTCAAAACCTAACCTGACCTTAAAAATTACCCCCCTTGACCTACCAAAACTCCCTCTACAGTCACCTGCAGGGGTTCTCAACTTTGGGGGTCATGTGATCCTGCCACTGGAGCAGTATGCCTGTATTCTATTCAGGGTCACAGTGCTATTATCACTCTGTCCTGACATTGCCCTCTCTGAAAAATCCCTGCAAGAGGAACAAGAATCCATCTTTCAAATCAAAATCATTTTTATTTTGGACAAATAAGTTCTCACTTACTAGGATTTTGAGTGTAAACACTGCAATCTTGTACCTGGTTATTATGGTCAATACATTTAAAATGGCAATGTTTTCCCAACTGAAGTGAACAAAAGTGAAACTAAGCCCAACTGCATATTACATTATCATGCAAGATGGCAGCTTTCAGTACTAGCTGAATGTAACGCCATTTGACATTAGTTTGGGCCAAAGGCAGAAAGGATAACTATATAATCAATAAGGAGTTGGTAGAGAGGATTTTATTTGTATGCTATGCCAAACTGTAGTTCGACTAGGAATTCGAGGTGTGAGACCTATGGAAGCTGCCATATTTATTTCCTTTAAAACAATACCAGTTACTTGGCAGTGCTGCTGATCTTTCTGGTTAGTAGGATCTAAATCTGAGGAACTGCTCCATTTTTGTGTCCCCTTTGCACCAACTTTGATCTCATTTTCCTTGCTCTGATTTTGATAAACCTGCCCCAGTATCTTCAGCAGTTATAAGTGTACACTAAAGTGCTGATATCACAAGGACACTGCAGGTCATCTTCTCGCTTTCCTGCATGCCCAGGGTGGAGCCCCACAATGTCAGGCCCACACTGTCTATCGACTTAGAGAACTGCTTCCCACCCCCGCTTTCTGTCCTTTGTGAACCAGTGAAAGTTCTACAGCTGCCAGTAACGGTGATCTTACTGGTTTGTGGTCAGCAGGGACAGCTGTGGAAGTTCTTCAAGTCACAATTCAAGGTCTCTGTTCAGTTTGCACCTGTGAACTATACTTCCTGAGAAACATGCTATCTGCACTAAGCTGACATAAAGGCATGACATACACAGAAAGATCACACTATCAGATATCTGTGGAGGGAAACACATCTGAAAGTGGCTCCGCACTCAATGTTCCAATACTAATATAAAAATGTTCTGAAGCATAGGATAAGGGATACAGATGACTAGCTGTACTAGGTGACTGTGCAGGCAGAGATCAGGGTTAAGTACTGAGTGACTGTGCAGGCAGAGAAGGGGTTAAGTATAGGGTGCCTGTGCTAGCAGAGAAGGTGATAAGATCTGGGTGACTGTGTAAGCAGAGAAGGGGATAAGAGCTGAGTGACTGTGCAGGGAGAGAAGGAGATAAGAGCTGGGAGACTGTGCAGGCAGAGAAGAGGATAAGAGCTGGGTGACTGTGCAGGGAGAGAATGAGAGAAGAGCTGGGAGACTGTGTAAGCAGAGAAGGGCATAGGAGCTGGGAGACTGTGCAGGCAGAGACGGGGATAAGAGCTGGGTGACTGTGCAGGCAGAGAATGAGAGAAGAGCTGGGTGACTGTGCAGCAAGGGCAGAGAAGGGGATAGCAGCTGGGTAATTGTCCAGCCAGAGAAGGGGATAAGAGCTGGGTGGCTGTGCAAGCAGAGAAGGGGATAAGAAATGGGTGACTGTGCAGGCAGAGAAATGGATACGAGCTGGGTGCCTGTGCAGGAAGAGAAGGGGATAAGAGCTGGGTGACTGTGCAGGCAGAGAAAGGGACAAGAGCTGGGTGACTGTGCAGGCTGAGAAGGGGATAAGAGCTGGGTGACTGTGTAAGCAGAGAAAGGGATAAGAGCTGGGTGACTGTGCAGGCAGAGAAGGGGATAAGAGCTGGGTGACTGTGCAGGCAAAGAAGGATATAAGAGCTGGATGACTGTGCAGGCAGAGAATGAGATAACAGCTGGGTGACTGTGTAAGCAAAGGGATAAGAGCTGGGTGACTGTGAAAGCAGAGAAAGGGATAAGAGCTGGGTGACTGTGCAGGCAGAGAAGGGGATAAGCGCTGGGTGACTATGCAGGCTGAGAAGGTGATAAGAGCTGGGTGACTGCAGAAAAGGGGATAAGAGCTGGGTGACTGTGCAGGCAGAGAAGGGGATAAGCGCTGGGTGACTATGCAGGCAGAGAAGGGGATAAGAGCTGGGTGACTGTGCAGGCAGAGAAGGGGATAAGAGCTAGGTAACTGTGCAGGCTGAGAAGGAGATACGAGCTGGGTGACTGTAAGCAGAGAAGGGGATAAGAGCTGGGTGACTATGAAAGCAGAGAAGGGGATGAGAGCTGGGTGACTGTGCAGGCAGAGAAAGGGATACGAGCTGAATGACTGTGTAAGCAGAGAAGGGGATAAGAGCTGGGTGACTGTGCAGGCAGAGAAAGGGACAAGAGCTGGGAGACTGTGCAGGCAGAGAAGGGGATAAGAGCTGGGAGACTGTGCAGGCAGAGAAGGGGATAAGAGCTGGGTGACTGTGTAAGCAGAGAAGGGGATAAGAGCTTGGTGACTGTGCAGGCAGAGAAGGGGATAAGAGCCGGGTGACTGTGCAGGCAGGGAAGGGAATAAGAGCTGGGTGACTGTGCAGGCAGGGAAGGGAATAAGAGCTGGGTGACTGTGCAGGCAGGGAAGGGGATAAGAGCCGGGTGACTGTGCAGGCAGGGAAGGGAATAAGAGCTGGGTGACTGTGCAGGCAGGGAAGGGATAAGCGCTGGGTGATTGCAGGCATAGAAGGGGATTAGAGCTGGGTGACTGTGCAGGCAGAGAAGGGGATAAGAGCTGGGTGACTGTGGGCAGAGAAGGGGATAAAAGCTGGGTGACTGTTTAAGCAGAGAAGAGGATAAGAGCTGCGTGACTGTTCAAGCACAGCTGGGTGACTATGCAGGCAGAGACAGGGATAAGAGCTGGGAGACTGTGCAAGCAGAGAAGGGGAAAATAGCTGGGTGACTGTTCAAGCAGAGAAATGGATACGAGCTGGGTGACTGTGCAGGCAGAGAAGGGGATACGAGCCAGGTGACTGTGCAGGCGGAGAAGGGGATAAAAGATGTACTCCACCGCTTGCGCCAATCCGCAGTGTGAAGCCTGCCTAAAGCAAACCAGTGACAAAAAAAATAAATAAAAATAAACATAAGATACTTACCTTAGTATAAGGAAGCTTATGGATTATCCAGGAGCTTCTCCAATCCTGCTCTACCACAGCACTGGTTGCTGGGACTCTTTGTTCTTCATGCCTGCGCTCCCGTCCATGTGCAGGCGTGGCCACACTGCGCAGGCTACTGACTAATGCCCTGTGCAGTAGCACAAAGCCACTTGTGCACAGAGGAAAAAGCCATGCATGAGCGGCTCCATGCTACTGTGCAGGCCACTGCGCTTGTGCATGGACAGGGCAAGGCTGCGATAACATATTCAGCAAGGCTTGTCAATCATGTTCAGAGAGTCCCAGCGCTGGAAGGGTGAGGTTGGGGAGGATGGAGGAAGCCTCTGCACTATCCAGAGGGCGGAGCGATGTAAAAACAGCACAGGAGATTTTGGCGCAGCCGGCGCCACCATAGGCCATACTAGGAATTACGGCTATAGCGGCACTAAGTGAGACAGAGTAGAAATTACTACAAAAACACTGTAATTCGGCCGTCAGTAATCGCTAGAAGCCGGAATAACATCTGCCCCCCACTATCCAAGGTGACCTGGAGGGGAAATAGTAATTACTGCCGCCGGAACTTGTGCAGGAGCCGGGTGAGCTGTATTTCGGCTTTACCCTGCGCCCAAATCCCCTGGCGGCTGTATAAAAGGTACGACCAGAGGCTTTCTACTATTGAGGTAAGTATTCCATTTTGTTTTTATATTTTTGGGGGCTTTTAAAGGGAACCTAAAGCAAGGCTTCCATATTTATTTCCTTTTAAGCAATACCAGTTACCTGGCTACCCTGCTGATCTCTTTAGCTGCAATAGTGGCTGAATCATACACCTGAAACAAGCATGCAGCTAATCCAGCCAGACGTCAGTCAGAGCAGCTGATCTGCATGCTTGTTCGGGGTCTATGGCTAAGCGAGGATCAGTAGGACAGCCAGGTAATATGCATAGTTTAAAAGGAAATAAATATGGCAACTTCTATATCCCTCTCACTTTAGGTTCCCTTTAAAGTCCATTTGCTCTCCATATTTCCCCCTCCGTCCCTGTTTTCATATGCAAAATAATGTTTTCTACAGCAGTCACTTATTTCTGCGCTGTGTCTCCAGCAGGTGTCAAAGGACACCTCAAATGTCACCAATGGCCACAGGAGAACTTTTGCACTTAAAACCTCAGCAGTTTCTGTTGACACTTTTAAAGGTTCAGCGACCTCAAATATTTCCTTTGCTTAAAGCAACCCTGATATAAAACTGGGTAAACAGAGCATACGACGGCAGAGTGCATAAACTGGGGTTACCTACAGTGCAAACTATGCGTCTACATTTTCCTACAAATGTGGCTACTTCTGTAGTTGAATTGCTATCAGTAACACATCGGGCGCCCAACTCACTGCCTGGGTCCCCAATTACCGGTACTTTCCTACAAGCGTTTACTAGACACCTGTCGAACCCCGATTGCCGGACGGCAAAACACAGACGATTTCAGCAAGTGTGTTCCCTGTCTTGGTAGTTTTGCAACTTCTGTTTATTCTTAAAGGATACCCGAGGTGACATGTGACATGATGAGATAGACATGGGTATGTACAGTGCCAAGCACACAAATAGCTAAGCTGTGTAGCATTTTTCTTTCTCTGCCTGAAAAAGTTAAACATCAGGTATGCAAGTGACAGTTTCTGACCGGGTCGGACTATAGCATAACCCTCATTGATAAGGAATTACAGGCATAAAACACTTTCCTGGTAGTAAATAGCATCTGAGAGCAGGAAAGCGATGAAAAGGGTCAATAATTCATAGATATGAGCTCTGACATATTTCAATGAAGTTGTCATTGAGCAGAGACATTGAAACAGTAAAAACTTAAAAACTAGACTTAAATATAAAATAAATAGGAGGATAGATACAATTGTTTTTCTCATCAGTTTATTTTCACCTAGGATGTCCTTTTAAGTGTACCCAAGCCAAAGCTCATACTTACCTAAGAAAAGGTAAGCTTCAGCTCTGCAGCCCATACAGTGCAGGGGTGTCAAATTCAATCACGTAAGAGGACAAAATCTCCAACATAGTCCAAGTCGCAGGTCAAGTATTTTATTAAGATTTAACTTAACATAACAAAACTAGATTTATATGTAAAATAAAAATGTGGGATATCTAAAAAGTCATTTTTAGGAGACTGAGGATAGATACAATTGTTTTTCTCATTAGTTGATTTTCACCTCGGAAGTCCTTTAAACAAACATGCATAAGCCAGAATTCTATTCTTAAAGGGAACCCGATGCCGGTTGCCTGGCAGCCCTGTTGATCTGCTGGCATAAGTAGTGTCTGAGTCAAACCCTGGAACAAGCATATGGCTAATCCAGTAAGTCAGCGGAGTCAGAATACCTGATCAGCATATGCTTGTTCAGGGTCTATGGCTTAAAGTATTTGAGACACAGGATCAGGAGGGCTGCCAGGCAACTGGTATTATTTAAATTGAAATACCTATGGCAGCCTCCATATTCCTGTCACCTCGGGTTCCCTTTAAAGAAGACCTGTCAGTGACTGTAATATAATGTTAGCATGCAGAAAGGAGCGCTGTGTAACTGATGAGGAGTCCTCCCATTTCTCCCTTCAGCTACTGCTAGCTTTATAGTTTCAGCTCACGTTCCCTTCCAGTTGCATAGCTCCTCAGCCCTCTTCCTGTCAGTCACCTCAGGCTAACAGAAAGGAACACTGCTGGAAAGTAGACAAGCTTGTGAAATCAGAAGTATAGATAAGTCACAACAACCGGACCAATGGCAGTTCAGATGAAATGTGGCCAGACCACTATATCAGCACTTGTTAAATAGAAGTATCCATGCCTGTGCCCTATAACACCTGCATATTTAAACAGTACACGGTAGTGACTTAAAGTAGAATGCAGGAAATTATTCAGAATACCCACTTTTACGGCAATTTTCCTGGTTTCAGCACCGGAAACACTTCCTATAGCTATATATTGCAGTATATTGCATGTAACACAGGCTTCAAGAAAACCTGTACTGAAAATTAAAAGTCAAAATAACCATACACAAGTCATACTTACCTACTGTGTAGTCTATTCATCACTCTCTTTCTCCTCTCCTGTGTCCTGTTTGTTCACTGTGATCAATGGAATTCTCCGTCCTCCATTTTGAAAATGGCCATTACCCCATAACAGCTTCCTGGTCAGCACACTGTTAAACTGTAATATCGCCCACTTGAGTCATAGGGAAACATGGACACATCAGTTCTCCTCTCAGCTGTAACTGACAGCAACTGATCTATAACTGACAGCAACTGATATATTTCAGTTCTGACAAAATGTTGTCAGAACTGGAAGGGATCATTGTCAGAAGGAAATGGTGAGCTTCTGAGAGGAACTGATGGCAAGGTAACTATGTAATGTTCATTTGAAGTTACCTCATGTGTTTATTTTAAATAATTTCACTTAGTACAGATTCTCTTTCACAGTAATGTTAAGCCTAGGCTTATTAGCTATGTAGAATCCCTCCCACCCAGAGCATTATGGGAGACCAGGTATATTTTGTAGTGGCTTCTGAACTCTTAGTAACCAAACATTGCACAGAGATCACCTGACAGGATTAGAGATGTTGCCATCTGCGATACATTTCAGAATGTAAGGGCCGGAATGTAAGTGCGGAAATCGGGCCAAATCCGCCGAGTGTCCCCCCAGGCAATTCGCGTGCGGAAACTCTGCCATAGGGGATAATGCTGTCGCCGTCTGGATCGCTTGCCATATCGATTCGGACGACATTGCAGCATTTTTCCGTGCGAGTGGCAGGGAATCCTATAGTCGCGCATGACACAGCTTCTGGGATTCGGCTGCATACTCGCTTAACAGGAAGTGCTGCCGCGCGTCTCGTAGGATGCGCGGCGGCTAGTGGAAACGGGGCCTCAATAATCAGGGAGAGGAAAGATTTTACAATGGGCAAAGAATGCCTAAATAATTTACAAATCAATATTGTGAAAAAAATAAGCAATCTTATTCATTATATTATTTTCACTATAATTCCATTAATATCAGACAACTCGGGCTACCAGAAAGGGCCAAACACCTATCAGTGAGGCCAGACGAAAGTCAAATAGTCTGCTGTGGAATGTAATAGTTTTTATTACATCCTGCAATTATCCTCTGATGTTTGCAAGTCATGTGATAGCCTAGAGCTAAAGAGGCGATTTTTACTCAGATGCATCTTCTATGATTAACCACTTTGTTTGGATTATATGGATTACAGGAGAACTATCGCAAAAAAAAATTTAAAACTTAAAATACATTTATACAGTATAAATATAGGTTTCTCCCAATGTATATTGCACTGAAAATTGTGAGGTAGTGACAATTTCAATGATTTTGGACAAGTCCATCTTCCCATGGGGTATTCTCAGGTAGCAGTTTATAACAAAATAACCTACTGAATGACAGTTGCTCAGTCCAGAGGCCAAAATAGTGTGGAAACGAGTAAGGAAGCTGACCAGCATCTTAATATACCGTATTTTTAGGCATATAAGACGCTCCAGACTATAAGATGCACCCAGGTTTAGAGGGCAAGAACCAGGAGAAGAAAATATACCAAACCTTGTGCATCCATGGTCCAGGAGTGTCTTAGAGATGTTCTCCCCCAATTATTGTGTAATCCAGTGTCCCCCACGTGTCCCTTCTGTCCCCGTGTCCTCCTTTGTTCCCCGTTTATCCACGTGTCCTTTGTTCCCCCTGTGTGTCTCCCTGTGTCCTCCTTTGCTCCTCCTGTGTGTCCCCTTCTGTCCCCGTGTCCTCCTTTGTTCCCCCTATGTGTCCTTTTCTTTCCCCGTGTCCTTCTTTGTTACCCGTGTGTCCTCTTCTGTCCCTGTGTCCTCCTTTGTTCCTCCTTTGTTCCCTGTGTGTCCTCTTCTGTCTGTGGTTATCTTACTGGGGGACAAACCATATCTACCTATGCTGGGGAGAATAAATTGGGTTACCTATACTGGGGGGATACCTTGGTTACCCATACTGGGGGGACACCTTAGCTACCTATACTGGGGGGACTACTTAGCTACTTTTACTGGAGGTGGCTACCTTACTGGGGGACAACTTAGCTACCTATACCGGAGGGACTCCTTAGCTGCCTATACTGGAGGTGGCTACCTTACTGGGGGGGGGGGGCACCTTAGCTAACAATACTGGGGAGACAACTTATCTACCAATAATGGGGGGACACCTTAGCTACCAATACTGGTGTGGGGGGGGGGGCCTCTATAGCTGCCTATACTAGAGTGGCTACCTTACTGGGGGGGACACCTTAGCTACCTATACTGGTGGGACACCTTAGCTATCGATACTTGGAGGACACCTTAGCTGCCTATACTGGAAGTGGCTACCTTACTGAGGGGACACCTTAGTTACCAATACTGGGGGGACACCTTAGCTACCAATACTGGGGGGACACCTTAGCTACCAATACTAGGGGTACACATTAGCTACCAATACTGGGGGGATACCTTATCTACCTTTACTGGTGGGACTCCTTAGCTGCCTATACTGAGGGGACTACTTAGCTGCTACTGAAGGGGCACCTTTGGCTACCTATTATTATAGAAGAAGGGGCCTCTGACTGGAGGGGGGCACAAAATATGTGCCACAACAACCTTAGCAGCACCCTGTACATAACTCTACCTCCATGGGATTTCTGCACTACCAGTTGTCTGTGAATTTATTTTGGTCACTCAAATCCATGGTGTTGGGTACTGCTGCCCAAGGGTGTCTAGGGCTGGGGGGGGGGGGGGGGGGGCTGTCAGAACTCTGCTCCGGGACCCCATTATTTCTAGTTGGAACACTGCTGAAGATGTTCTGCGTTTGGCTGCCAGATGTAACTGTCTGCAGAACAATATCCTGTGTGACTGGCAGGCAGATGATGGGTGAGTTGTGATTGCAGAGCGGGATGGTTCTGCTGGCTCTTCCCCAAAGATAAATGATCCAGACTCCTCATTAGATAGACATTAATATTGTATGACACAGGACGAGGGTGAGTCACTGCACATCAACGTGGGACGCCATCACTCTGATGGAATACTGCAGCCTACCCACAAGTCACTTTCCCAAAGTATCTGAAGCTGGAAGCCAAGATATTTAAAGCAGTGGCTATTTCAAGTTTCCCCCACATAACATAGCCTTAAAGTGTGCCCAAGCCGAAGCTCATACTTACCTAAGATGAGGGAATCCTCAGCTCTGGATCCTATAGAGCAGGGGTGTCAAACTCATTCACAAGAGGGGCCAAAATCTACAACACAGTCAAAGTCAAATTGTTTACGAAGATTTAAAGAGAAACTGTAACCAAGAATTGAACTTCATTCCAATCAGTAGCTGACACCCACTTTCCCATGAGAAACCTTCACCTATTCTCAAACGTCTCATGAGGGGGCTCTGTATGGCTGATATTGTGGTGAAACCCCTCCCACAGTGTGATGTGATGACCATGGACCTGACATCCCACTGTGGAAGCCTTATTGCATTGTGGGAAATAACAGCTGTTTCCAATTGCCAAAAAAGGAAGCAGCAGCTACTTCCACTGACATCACCTGCCAGCATTAAAGATGTCGCCATGTGATAAACGTCTGAATGTAAATCAGGGAGAGGAAAGATTTTCCATGGGGGCTAACACTGACTAAATCATTTATACATAATTATTGTACAAATTAAGCACTTTTTTTTCATTATGTTATTTTCACTGGAATTCCTCTTTAACATTTATTGAACAGTCTCAGCGGTAACAATAGCAACCATGTTGGGCCGCTCCCTCTTTTGCAGAGTAGCGCAGTGGAGCAGTTTAAAATTTGCCTGGTCCAGTGCTGCTTCAAGTCTCCTCTGATCTTCCTGACAGCCACACGCTCTATGCAACACACCTACAGACCTAAGACATGTCACTAGATCGGGAGAAGGGCGTATGGATGCACAGAGCATGCACCTGACAGGAAGAACAGAAGAGACCCCAGTGCGTCGCTGGGGCAGGTAAATATTACACTTCTCCGCTGCGCTACTCTGCTATGTGGAGAGATGGTGTCTGGGGAGGTGTGCAGGTGTGTGTATGATCTACCAGTTAAAGGGTAATTTTGCCGCGGGGGAAGGTCTGACAATGTTTCAGTTAAACACTGTCACTGGTGTGCCCGTTCGGTCTGGAAGGCAGTGTGCTGTCTTTCTTAGCTGCTAACAATGATGGATATGAAACTCCCCAGGGCCACATAAAAAGGCAAGGAGGGTCACTTTTGGCCCACGGGCCTTGTGTTTGACTCCTGTGCTATAAAAACTTCCCGTGGCATCCTCCGATGCCCTGTTGCCGAGCACAGGACCCCCCCCCCCCCCCAAAGATTACTGGCAAGGGCTTATCAGTAATCTGATCAGGACTGCAAGTCTTGTTAAGCGCCAGCACGGCTGTGTCTGCACAGGAAGCCGGAGCCGCTTGGGCACGAGCAGCACCATGCTAGCGGGCACTACCCCGCTCCTGCACGAAGAACAATGCCAGCCAGTGGTGGAGGACAGCGTGGGAGACCCCGGCAGGATCCAGAGGCTTTCCTCTTTTGGTATTTCCTTTTTTCACATTTTTAAGCTGGCCATAAACTGGTCTATTTTCCCCATAGATATTTGGCCGATTTAATCATTTCATCGAATGTGCTAGAATCGATGGCCCAACATGCCAGATAGATCGATTTTTGGTGGAAATTGATCAAATCAGTCCATAGTACCAGAATAAACATTTCAATCAATCGATGGCAGGTTGGGAGTGGTGGCAGATTGATGGCCCATCAAACAGTGCAACACTGCAGATAGATTTTTAATAGATTTCATGCTGAGATCTATAGAAAATCTATGTGCATTGTGTGGAGGGAGTCAGATTGATCCCTGTCTGGTAAGATAATGTTCTATGTTTTGGCCACGTTGAGCACTGTTTGGCCAGCTTTAGATTTGTAAAATTAGATGTTAAAGGGAATGTCCAGGTAAGCACAAAAAAAAAAACACAAAAAAAACCAACTACTTACCTGGGCTTCCTCCAGCCCCTGGCAACCGACATGTCCCATGCCGCAGCGCCGCTCTCAGCAGTACACTCCGGACAGCATGGACTTGATTGACAGCCGTGCTCGCGCAGGCGCAGCAGAGGACAACCTCGCAAGGTCGGCCTCTGCACCAGCGGGGACCCCAGGATGTCCACTGAGAGCGAAGCTGCGGCGTGGGACGTCAGCTGCAAAGGGCTGGAGGAAGCCCCGGTTAAGTAGATTTTTTTTTTGTTTTTGTTTTTTTGCTTGCCTGGACATTCCCTTTAAAGGCCCACTATCTTGAAAATTGTAAAATTTAAAATACATGTACAAATTAGAAGCACAATTCTTCCAGAGTAAAATAAACCATAATTTACTTTTCTCCTATGTTGCTGTCACTTACAGTAAGTAGTAGAAATCTGACGTCAAATTACCGACAGGTTTTGGACTAGTCTATCTAACCATAGGGGATTCTCAGCATGGCCTTTATTCTTTATAAAGACACTCCCTGAAAATAATTCATACAAAGATGCTGACCAGCCTCCCTGCTCACTGCACACTGATTTGTCAGTTGGACATAGAAACTGCCATTCATTAAATGCTTTTCAAAATAAAGAAAACCCTGAGAATCCCCCATGAGGAGATGGACTAGTCCAAAGCCTGTCGGTTCTGTCAGATTTCTACTACTTACTGCAAAGTGACAGCAACATAGGAGAAAAGTAATTTATGGCTCATTTTACTCTGGAAGAAATGTACTTCTTAGTTGTACTTGTACACGTATTTTAAATTTTACAATTTTCGCGATAGTGGTCCTTTAAAGAGGAACTGTAGTGAAAATAACAATGAATGAAAATGCTTATTTCCCACAGTGCAATGAGGTTCACAGACAGCAAACTGTGAGAACCATGGTCATGACATCACACTGTGGGAGGGGTTTCACAATATTGTCAGCCATACAGAGCCCCCGATGATCTATTAGAGAAAAGGTGGAGATTTCTCGTGGGAAAGGGGATATCGGCTACTGATTGGGGATGAAGTTCAATCCTTGGTTAAAGTTCCTTGTTAACTTAGCTTGACTGCAGTTCTCATGCCACTGAACCCTGCTGCTGTGTTCACACAGAGACATGGTAATAAGCTGTTGTTGCGCTGCTTTGATAACACCATAGGCATTGTAAAACATTCGCCACAGCTCAGCAACATATTTGTGTGCCCACCATGGCCGGATTTCTGGCAAGGCCACATAGGCCATGGCCTAGGGCACCAGATAAACAAGGGGCGGCCTGCACACAGTGGGCATTATTTGCAGGGCATTATTTGCAAGTGTCCAAACAAATGAAAGTGGTCAGGATAACTGCACTATTAGTACCAGCTGGCATCTGCCTGTGCTGTGCTACAGGCAGCTGCAGTCCGTTAACCAAACGTTTGTGAACAGTGTGTGACTAGCAAAAAGCCAGACCTTGTCCAATAACATAGCAGCAACTCCAGGCAGTTACAGAAGGCCGGGTCTCACACACTTGGTGTGGGGGATGAAAGGACCAGGGGCAGCACCAGCAAATAGTACAGAATACAGAAGGCAGCCTCTCACAGTACCCAATTTTTAATTGATTGGCCAGCGCTGTTATCCTGGAGACAGCAGTGGGTACAGGACTCACTTTTACGTGTTGCTGACCCCACCCAATGTCCAATTGTGAGCCACTTTTGACTATGTGTGTGTGGTGGAAGGCTCCCACCACGCCCATCACCTGTAGATCGCTTGATTGACCAGTTCCCCCGTGTGACATGATTGATTCACTTCATGTTGCCATGGAGACCTCGGCACTAGCCCCAATAGTGGACACCATCGGCCCAAAATTTTTTGGATGGGTGTGTGTGGAGAGAGGTGGTAGGATACGGTTTCGGTTGGGGCGGCTTGTAATAGTCGGCCTTGGGCGGTAAAAAGTACAAATCCGGCCCTGGTGCCCACCAGCACTCCCTTAATAGCGTTCTTTAACTCTGAAAGTAACGAGACTCCCTCTGAATAGACTCCTTTTCATGCTACTTAGGAGTCATGCTGTCCAAATGCCACCCTTCTTCTCAAGCTACACCTGTCTCCAAACAGAAATATTAGAGACGGGGTAAATAGTAGGCTTCCAAACCAACATCTGTCAGTTCACTTCAGGAAGAGTATAAGGCCTCTTTCACATTAGACAACGTGTGCAGGAGCCGTTTCCTGCACGCGTTGAATAGCCTGCGGCGTGTCACCGGAAATCTGCGGTGCGACACAATCAGCAGCGGTTGCTATTAATTGAACCCGACGGGAAAACGCCGGCTCCCTGCGGTTCAACGCTCCCGGTTGCGTTGAACCACAACGCATCGAAGCGCAGCGTCGGGTGTGAAAGGTAAAATGAAAGTCTATAGACTTTCATTTTACCTTGGTTAACGCAAAGTTTGGACTTTGCGTTAAAACGCAGGAAAAGGGCTCTAGTGGGAAAGAGCCCTGAGTGCTGCTGTAGCCATGTCCCCTAGCATGTCCCTCTCCCAAAGCGAAGGGAGGGGGAATTAGGTATTATAGTGAAAATATCTAAATTAATAAAATTGCTTACAACCTACTGGCCCCCATAAGCAAAGACCTGCAGGCCAGGCTCCTTGCCCCCATTCCTTCCTTGGGGTCCCGGGGCTCCTGTCATCAAATGCAGACTTAAATGCAGGGCTGAATCAGTGGAGTGTTATACATTACCTGCTTCCGTCAGCACGACAGGTCCTCTCCGCTCCCCTCATCAGTGTACCAATCCCATGCGGCTCCTATCATGTGGCAGGCAATGTGGGCCACATGGTGATTGGCTGCCAGGTGCACGGCCACACAGAAGAGGAGTGAGCAGGACCTGCCCTTCCACCAGAAGCTGTAACCTATAATGCTCCACTGCCTCTGCCCTGCATAGAATTTAATCTATTAATATTCTGCTATTTAAAGTGTTAACACAGACCTGAACTCAGAACTCCCCTCTGCTCTAAGGCTGCTTCCACACAGGGACGTCACAGGCACACGTTAGTGCAGCCTGTAACGCTCCCCCAACGCACAGCAATGTAACACAAGTGGGCTGTTCACAGTGCCCACGTTGCGTTACATGTAACGCTGCACGTTGTAGTGAAAGTGCAGCATGCTGTGCGTTCTAGCGTCTTTAGCCGCGTTTGACTGTTTGCACATGCTCAGTGGGGGGCGGAGAGGAGGCGGGGAGATGCCGCTACAGTAGCCGCGCACCGGGCTACTTAATATGCACTGCACTGGTGGCCGCTGATTGGCCGGCGGAACCACGTGATGCGGAGTGTCTCGCTCCGCATCACGTGGTCCCGCCGGCCAATCAGCGCCACCCTGGGAGACCTTATGCGGATAGAGCCGCCTAACGCGGCTCACTCTACCGTCCTCTCCCGCACCACCATGCGTTGCGTTAGGGGCACGTTATGTGACCATAACGTCCCCTAAAAACGCAACGTCTTGGTGTGTAAGTAGCCTAAAAGATACACAACAGCACAATAATCTTTAAGCAAAAACATTTCTTTGCTATAGCTGATACAAATCCTGAAATTAGTCTGCTTTGTTATTTCCCTTCTCTCACACAGAACCCTCCCCCATGATGCCTAACCTTCCCTCCCACACAGACACCCTACATGACTCCTAACCCTAACCGCCCGAAAAAGAACCCACAACCTGATGCCTGCCCCCTGTCCCCCTGCACAAACTCCCTTTCTGACCCCTAACCCTAACTGTCTCCCACCGTGCAAAAAAAAACCCTTCTGGACACCTATCCACTCCCCCCCCCCCCCCCCCCCTTCAAAACCCCCCTTCCCAACGCCTAGCCCTAAATCTACCACCTGCACAAAATAAACAAAAAAAACCAAAACAATAATTATCGGGTGCTGTCTGGCGCCCGGATTCCCCTTTTGGCGCCAACTTGCCAATATTTTCAGAGTCTATGGCGGTGCCCGATTTGTCCAAAAACTGCACGTACCATAACCCGATCTGCCTGTTACCCTGTATTCATTACATCCTGCCTTTTCTTGCTCATGTACAGATTGATGAGCTCCTGCTGTAGTTTGCACTTCCCCTTTATTTATGACAATGCATCCTAGCATTTAATGGAAGTCTGCTAGAAGTCTGCTGTCTGTGTGCTGCACGGAGACTGGCAGGCTGGAGCTGCTGTGATGTGACAAGCCCCAGAGGTGATCCTGTCTGCCTTTTACAGCACAGCATTGTTTCATCTGCAGATAAGCATGCTGTACCCAGTGCTAATGTAACCATGGAAGAGACTGGGCTCTGTCTTCTGGCTCTGAGGACTTATATATATCTCTCCCCGTCTTCCCCCCCTCCTATCACTCTTACCACATGCTCTGAGCTATCTCTGAGAGTCTTCTGCTGCCCAGAGCGCCGTAGTGTCATCCGTGATGAAGAGGAGTCTGCAGAGAGCTGTGGGCGATGGCGCAGGGACAATTGTGTCCGATATCCGCTCCCCTTCACTCATAGATCCTACCTGTCCCTTTTCTGCATCCAGATCCCTCCTGGGCTTTCCCAGCAGTCACTTGGCTAACTTTAGTGGAAGTATCATCTCATAGTGAGATAAAGACAGTCATTTCTCACAGGGGCCCGGGTGAGAGAGGCATTCCGGTTATTTTCATCTGCTCCCTGTAGTGCTGTATGGCTGATCAGAGTGTGGGAGGCAGCGGCATGTTTCATAGTCTGCAATCTCTACATCCTGGGCCACTGGGCTGGCTTGTGACTGGCTTTTCCTAATATACACTATCGGGTCACATCGCAGCAGCATTATTTCCCTGGTGTTTTTCTAACCGCTTTAAACAAGTGAGAAGACAAGACAAATAACATTTATATTGCACTTTTCTCCTGGCGGAGTCCAAACTCTTGAGCTGCAGCCACTAAGCATCGCTCAGTAGGTAGTAGCAGTGTTAGGGAGTCTTGCACAAGGACTCCTTACTGAACTGCTGGCTTACTGAACAGGAAGAGCAAGGATACAAACCTTGGTCACCTGTGCCAGAAGCAGAGCCCTTAAAGAGGGACTCCAGTGAAAATAATGTAATAAAAAAGTGCTTCATTTTTACAGTAATTATGTATAAATGATTTAATCAGTGTTTTCCCATTATAAAATCTTTTAAATCCCTGATTTACATTCTGACATTTATCACATGGTGACATTTTTACTGTTGGCAGGTGATGTAGCTGCTGCCTGCTTTTTTGGCAGTTGGAAACAGATGTAAACAGCTATTTCCCAGAATGCAAAAAGGTTCACAGACAGGAAACTGCCAGAAGTACCATGGTCCTCAGAGTTTCTTGTGGGAGGGGTTTCACCACAATATCAGCCATTTTGAAATTTATCACAGGCGGAGACATCTTAACTGATCTGCAGAACAGTGTTCGGAAGACAGTAGAAAAATAGCTGGTCTCCCAGAATGCTCTGGGAGGAGGATTCCACATAGCTAAACAACCTACGCTGTGACATCACTGGGACGGCAGGTTACATTCCAATATACAGCAATCTATAGATATAGGAAGTGTTTTGGATGCTAAGAATAGGATAATTATAGTAAAAGTGAGTAACCTGAATTATTTACTATCTTGCTTCTACTATAAGTCACTACAGTGCTTCTTTTAAACATACTACAGCTGTGCTTTCTGCTTGGACGTTGGATCAGAGGGAAAAAAACACTAAACTTGGAAATGGTTTATGCTCACCTCTTCTCTGGCAGTCTGTTTTCTCCATGGTGTTTTGTTTAAGTGAAAAAAAAACCCAGAATGATCCTGAACCCAAAATGGAGTCAGGACAGTTTGTAGCTTAGCTCCCTCTGCTGTTAGGAGGATTGAATTGAAGCTGTTGGTAACATTTCTTATAAATATGTTAATTGTCTCATGTTCTGGTTGCTGAGACCAGCATGGCCTGGATTACCAGCTGGAACAGGTGTTAAGTGCATTGCAGCCCTCTTCTAGGTATTGGAATACTACATGTTTTACCTGCTACAGTGCATTCCTGAAGTGGGTGTGGCCCACACACCACTTATTCTCTTATATGTTACCTTGAGGAAAGCTTCACACTTGTCCATATGCAAATGTGACCCTCATATATCAGTGTAATGGAACTGAGAGGCCCCTCTATCTGTTAAACAGGGATGACAGGGGAGTTAAAAATATTTTGTGTAAGGGAGGACATCAGGATTGGCTTCAGTGAGAGACAGTAAAGATGGAAAATGCCTGGAACAGTTTTCTCTTTATTTACTATATAAAATTGACTAAATTCAAAACATGGACAGTACAATACAAATGTTATGTAAGTAGAAAAAGTATTTATCTACTTATATATGTTTTTTTCATGCAATAGTATGGCTGAGCCTGCTGCTTTCAGCTGCCTTCCATTCTTCAGTTCAGGCTTTAGGCACTGAATACATAGTAGTTAGTAAGAACAAATATTCCTAAAACAGTGACTTAATTAGCATGTTTAACATCCCATCTTTCTAGGAACAAAGACTGCCAGGGACAAGTCTGCAGAGGCTGGGGGACAGCCTTTGAAATGCACAGAAGTTTACAGGTATGGTTAATAGGCACGTGATTGCATGCAGTATTTGTATAAATAGTCAAACAGCCAATTACGGGCTAATCCGCCGCAGACAGCATTACCAGGAACTCTGCTTTATTGGGATATTTTTAGGAAGCATTGTGCTGTGATGCGCGTCAGCGCTATGCATGTATAATAAAGTTAGGTGATAAAAGAGGGGAAAAATTTTTTGAATAAGCACTTCCCCAACCAGGCCCACTCCCCGGTGTTGTCATAGCAACGAGGCCTAGATCCTTGAACACGGATGACATTAATGATGGGCTTTCCGAAGCCGTACAAAGAAGGGCTGTATCGGAAATTACACGCTAGCCTCAGCGTATGTCAGTGCGGGACAAGCTCTCTCTGAGACACACGTGTGTGGGAGTCACAAAAGGCTCACTGGGGACTTGTTAACAACAGTATATGTAGACAACAGCAGTACAATAGCCTTACATTAAATTTGGAATTTACATATAACAGAATGGGACAGTATAATTGCTGGTGGCAACCAATTAATACTTGCATTTGCTATGATGGCCCCATAGCAAATGTGTCCATTGGGCTCCCATGGCACCCTCAACCATTGCCTAACCCTAACTGACCCCCAAAGATTTTCTTAACCCTAATGAACCCCCTAACCTATGCCTAACCCTAATGATCCCTCTAACCTTTGTCTAACCCTAATGACCTCCCCCAACCTATGCCTAGCCCTATTGATTCCCCCTAACCTATGCCTAACCATAACGACCCCTCCCCCAACCTATGCCTAGCCCTAATGATTCCCTCAACCTATTCCTAACCCTAATGATTCCCCCTAACCTATGCCTAATCCTAATGATCCCCTCAACCTATGCCTAACCCTAATGATTCCCCCTAACCTATGCTGGTCAGCGTGCTTACACTTTTGATCTAGCAGCGGTGCGTTTCCTTGTACTCTAGCTGGGGCTATGCAGTATCGTCGGGTTTATACAGCCCATCTAGCTGCCTGCTATTTCCCAGATTGACGCAGCCGTAAGCTGTCTTCTGTATTTCAGACCCCTGTTTGATTGTTTTAACTTTTAATAAACGTGGGAATCCCTCCTTTTAGCACTTTTACACTATGTGAAGCGGTTTTTATATTTTTTTTCAGGAGGTAACTGCAGGAGAATCTCCTGTGAAGGACCCCACAAGTGGAGGGATCTGAGCCGGGGAGATTGCCGGAGAGGCTGAGGGGTTGCCTATACCCCTAAAGTGAAGTCGGGCCCAATCTGGTCATACAATCCGGTGAGTCTCTCTACGTTGGGGGTGGGCAGCTACTGCCCTGTTGATGCTTTACCTGCTGTTGACTGTGAATACCTGCTCATACCAGGGACTGATTTCTGAGCGCTTACCCATTATACATTTACTCTTTGACGCTAGTCACAAATAGCCAGGAAGCGCTTCACCTATCTGGACTGGTGTATATTAGTCTCTTTATGCTTTTTATGTGTTTTTTTTTAATTGCTTTGTGAGCGCTTGTGTACAATTTGTTTATGACTTTTTCTGGGGTAAAACTTGGGGGGTCGGCTTATATGCGGGTCGGCTTATATGCGTGTATATGTACAGTATGTTTTTTCCAGAGTAAAATAAGCCATAAATTACTTTTCTCCTATGTTGTTGTCACTTACAGTAGGCAGTAGAAATCTGACAGAAGTGACAGGTTTTGGACTAGTCCATCTCTTCATGGGGGATTCTCAGGGATTTAGTTATTTTCAAAAGCACTTAGTGAATGGCAAATGCTCTGTCCAACTGGCAAAAAACTGTGTAGCGTGCCGGGAAGCTGGCCAGCATCATTGTTTAAATCTTTTTTAGGGAATATCTTTATAAAGAATAAAGGCCTTTCTGAGAATCCCCTATGAAGAGATGGACTAGTCCAAAACTTGTCACTTCTGTCAGATTTCTACTGCCTACTGTAAGTGACAGCAACATAGGAGAAAAGTCATTTATGGCTCATTTTACTCTGGAAAAAACGTACTTATTTGTCTATGTTTGCACATATTTTAAATGTTACAATTTTTCGCCATAGTGCTCCTTTAATATTGTAAAAAAAATAAGCAATTGTATTTATGTTATTTTCTTTACGTAATAGAAAGCAATACACCCATTGCAAAAATTCATAGCTGACCCCCTCCTCATCACGCTCTGGCCGCCTTTTCCCCTGCTGTCAGTCACTAAAGGCCTTACCCTACTGATCACTCTACCCACCAAT